>NC_056743.1:1346324844-1346494844 GCF_019279795.1 Protopterus annectens | reverse complement strand
CTGGAAATCCATGAATTCATTGAAACCCAGGTCTTCAGCTACATAACCAAATATATAGCCATACATAGACAAGCCAGTCACAGACAACACAGGTTTTATGTGTGGCCTCTAACAGGAAACAGCAGTGATATATGCATTTACAAATGCAATGCTTATTTAAACATCCAGAACCAGGTAAAATTAAGATAGGCAGTCACCTAAACCCACACCAGTATATCCATACATATATGTATCAATAAGAGGTCTTGTGCACACAGTAAAATAAATGAATATGGAAGTATATGACTTTTTTATACAGTACACAAGAAGCAGCCTGACCACTATACATTTAGTGACTGTAATATATAGAAAATACCAAAACACAGCAAAGATATCTAGTTATCCAAAATGAGGCTGTAAACAGAGATAAAGAAAGACAGAGAGAAAGATGATGAGGAAGGATAAGCTGGTCTTTATGGACTACAGCTACAAATGCAGAGTAAAACACACAGAACTGCAAAGACTGTTATACTTACTGAAACCAGGTGGTGGTGCAGCTGTGACTTACTCCTGGAAGTAGGTCTTCTTCATGACAAGTCATCAAAATTATGATACACCCACACTGCATCATATAGTAGACCCCTGTGTACCAGTAGCGGTCATTGTCTAGATTCATCATTCATTGGGTCAATGAAATCAACCCTTCTGTTGTCCAAACAGACAGGTGTCTTAGTGCCTAAAAAGATCAAGTACTACCATCATCTTCTGCTCTTCCTAAATACATGTTTGTGATCTACTCAGCTATACAATGTACTCACTGTAAGGAAAATTAATAAAGCAATCCAAATAGTACTCATAGCTACTCCAGTCATTGTAACCCTGCATTCTTAGACACAAAGCAAAATGGTGGAGCTGTAACATACACTATTAAAAGATGCATTACCTAGCATGAGATACAAAAATCAAGCAAATCTATGTTACGTCATACCATCACAACTGCTGAAGTTAGAGATTTTGTAGAGATTGCTATTTATAAGATCTAGGGGTAATATGGTTCAGTTTTCTGGGTCTTTGCTATTTTTGTTTTTTATACTTTGATGCACTGACTGTATATTTTATGTAATTATACTTTTTATAAGATTCCCTTTTGTCTTTAAGCTAAATGTCAGGGACATATGGCACTTTTCTTTAGTGCCTCATCTAAAGGACATCTCAATAGTGCAATGCTTCCCTCATGCTACACAGTAGTATCAGTGCAATTATAAAGGCTCATCTACTTGGCCTGAGAATAGAACCCTCAGCTTTGTAATCTCCCAGCATTACAGGTGAGTGTGTAATCTCCTGAGCCACTGACCGCATTCTGTTCTTCTAAACTACCTGCAATTTGTCTAACTCACCTGATAAATATTGATGTTAGCCCGCAAACCACTCAATGGTTCCAAGACTTTCTCATAAGTAGATCTTTTAAAGTATAAATTGGTTCATCTGTACCACAGAATGCATCCACTCAATCAGGCATTCTACAAGACTCAAAACAAGTCCCTCTCCTTTTCTTAATATTTGCAAACTTCCATTTGACTTACCAAGATTACAATTATTCTATATGCACATGACTTGGTCTTCTATAGATCTAAAAAACACACGAAAGTCACCACACATCAAGATTTAATGAAGCTTTCAGGTCTACACCCTTCCTCAGCATATAAAAAATACATCCATTCATTACTTTTAAATAGAGGATTAATTCTATCACATGATTAAGCCAGCCAAAATACTTAAAGGAACATGAACAATTAACATATCCTAAACATTAGTTAAAATCTAACTTTTATAAGCATTCATTGAAGACATTCATTAAAAAGATTGTTATAAATACTAAACATTTACATATACAGTATAAAATATAAAAATGTAAACAATATATAAACATATAGGAAGTAACAGAGCCACAAACATTCAAAGATATTGTTTTTGCCTATTTATCAAAATTGGTTTTATACTAACAGCACTATTAAGACCAGGTGGTTTATCTGCTTGTAAACGAACTATCCATTCATATTCCCTTGTTTGTAGATAGTTATCTAGATCACCCCCCCTTGGTCCTAGAGTTAACACACAAATAACTCTAAATTTAAAAGTGTGATCTGGGAAGACCATTATATGCCTATACAACCCATTTGATTCAACTTTTCTTTTCATTTCAGACTTGTACTCTATTATTCTATCCTTTAATTTCCTACATGTTTTTCCCATATAAAATACATTACATTGTGTGCACGTTGCTAAATAAACTAATTTTGTCGTATTACAGTCAGCCCTACAGTTAAAGGTGAATTCTTCATTTGTTAAGGGATGCTGAAAATATCCTATTGTTTCATATATATCCATACAACAAGTGCAGTTATGACACTTATATGTTCCTATTTTAGTTGGTATATTTTTTGGAACATCAATAAAATCTTTATAACAGAGCATCTGTTTTATTGATTGCCCATTCCTGTAGGCAAATCTTGGTCTCAAACCCAGGATGTCCCTCAATTCTGGTTGGGCCATCAGTATCACCCAGTTCTTTTCAATAATCTTACGAACTTTTATGGTGTTGGTGTTATAACTTGTAACAAATCTTACAACATTATCTTTTATTTTATTTTCACCACCTTCTGTTATTTGATCTTGATGTTCCTTATTTGTGAATCCAAAGATAGGTTTATATATGTTTTTTCTTCCTTGTATAACCTCATCACATGCTTGATTTACATCTGTTAACAAATAACCACTTTTCACAAATTCATCCTTCATTTTATTAAGCTGCTCTATAAAACTATTTTCCTCAGTAGTAAGTCTACTAACCCTTATTAATTGCGACTTTAAAATTCCCTTGTAAATATGTGGTGGGTGCATACTGTTCATCTTAAGATATCTTTCAGCATATACTTCCTTCTTATGTACCCTAGTTACTACTCTATCATAGTTTTTCTGAATACTCACATCTATGATTAAAGTCGCAATTAATAAGGGTTAGTAGACTTACTACTGAGGAAAATAGTTTTATAGAGCAGCTTAATAAAATGAAGGATGAATTTGTGAAAAGTGGTTATTTGTTAACAGATGTAAATCAAGCATGTGATGAGGTTATACAAGGAAGAAAAAACATATATAAACCTATCTTTGGATTCACAAATAAGGAACATCAAGATCAAATAACAGAAGGTGGTGAAAATAAAATAAAAGATAATGTTGTAAGATTTGTTACAAGTTATAACACCAACACCATAAAAGTTCGTAAGATTATTGAAAAGAACTGGGTGATACTGATGGCCCAACCGGAATTGAGGGACATCCTGGGTTTGAGACCAAGATTTGCCTACAGGAATGGGCAATCAATAAAACAGATGCTCTGTTATAAAGATTTTATTGATGTTCCAAAAAATATACCAACTAAAATAGGAACATATAAGTGTCATAATTGCACTTGTTGTATGGATATATATGAAACAATAGGATATTTTCAGCATCCCTTAACAAATGAAGAATTCACCTTTAAATGTAGGGCTGACTGTAATACGACAAAATTAGTTTATTTAGCAACGTGCACACAATGTAATGTATTTTATGTGGGAAAAACATGTAGAAAATTAAAGGATAGAATAATAGAGCACAAGTCTGAAATGAAAAAGAAAAGTTGAATCAAATGGGTTGTATAGGCATATAATGGACTTCCCAGATCACACTTTTAAATTTAGAGTTATTTGTGTGTTAAACTCTAGGACCAAGGGGAGGTGATCTAGATAACTATATACAAACAAGGGAATATGAATGGACAGTTCGTTTACAAGCAGATAAACCACCTGGTCTTAATAGTGCTGTTAGTATAAAACCAATTTTGATAAATAGGCAAAAACAATATCTTTGAATGTTTGTGGCTCTGTTACTTCCTATATGTTTATATATTGTTTACATTTTTATATTTTATATTGTATATATAAATGTTTAGTATTTATAACAATCTTTTTAATGAATGTCTTCAATGAATGCTTATAAAAGTTAGATTTTAACTAATGTTTAGGATAGGTTAATTGTTCATGTTCCTTTAAGTATTTTGGCTGGTTTAATCATGTGATAGAATTAATCCTCTATTTAAAAGTAATGAATGGATGTATTTTTTATATGCTGAGGAAGGGTGTAGACCTGAAAGCTTCATTAAATCTTGACGTGTGGTGACTTTCGTGTGTTTTTTGGATTTTGCTGAACAATTAAGCGTGTTTTAACTCTTATAGATCTAGCCATATACATCAATATATCCAAAATCAGGTTTAGGCGGACCTCCTGGAACTAAACAAATAGTTTACTTCTAAAAAGCTAAAACTAAACCCTAAAAAATAAAAATATGATATTTGGCACAAGCAAAATGTTGTCAAAATGTCCCAGTGCTCTACAGAGCAGGGACCAGCTTAGAAGCCAAATAGAAACCACCACATCCTTTAGATACCTTTGTGTTTGTCTTGATCACTATATCAGGCGCACACTGAGAAATAAATGGATCAAAAGTCAATTACCGCCTACGCTGGGACCAAAAACATTCCGATTTCTTTTCTATCTCCACCTACTAGAGATGTCACAGGCAAACACATCCTTAGACAAAACACTAGATGTTTGTAAACCATCTGCAGCAAAATATTCCACTTAATAACCAAGTCTGTACATGAATAAGTTCACTGTCTCACTTGCTCTAAAGCTAAATGATTCTCAGTAGCGGGCAAATCAAGCCTCCTCCTAGACCCACTGTTTTTCAACTTACTCCACAAGAACACCCCGTCACCACTCACCATGAGACTCATCATGGCTACTCCCATTCTCCCACTTATAAACTCTAGAGTCAGTCCATCTTTGGCCCAACACTTTAAATGCCTGCAGTGCAGCTCCACCACTCTGATCAGAGATTCTCTGAGATTGCTCTTAAGGTATAACAATCCCTCACTTTGAGTATCAAGAAAATATCCAACTACTCTAAGCTACAACTATAATTCAAGCAATTTCCAATTAAACAAAGTAGATGCAAAGATACAGCACCTAACTAAAACTTTAACACACTGCTATCTACCTGACCCATCACTCTTCATTCAAATATCACCGCAATTAATCTCTTGTGCAAATATATATATAAATATACATACACATATAGTATTACTCATCTCATTAAAATTTTTTGCTAAATTCAATATATCATGTAATGACAACCCTTTACGGTTGATGCTACTGTCTGTGTATATATTATTTCTTCATGTCTGTCATCAGTTATTATTGTATGTTCATTTTATTATTGTTGTGCATGCAACCCTAGCCGAGCCTGCTATTGGTCATTTTTCTTTTTATCATAGGAAGTTACTAGGCTAATGTTCCTAGGTCCTTTACATGTCTAGCTGTGCAAAAAATCCCATGTACCTAAATGACCTTAGTTAGATGGTCGTTGTTAGCAGAGCAATTCTATGATCAGCACTGACCACTCCTGCCCATGAGAGACATAGATGCCACCCCCCAGGGTGAATTTATGGTCACTCATCCAATTGTCAAGGTTGTGCTTAAATAGGGTCATTAAGGAGCTCTGCTTCACGTGAAGTGGGAGCTTATTCAAGAGGAGTAGCAATCTCTGGGACACATATCTGTCTCTCCAACATGTTTTGTTAATGTCACAGGCTAAGCAGAGATCCTTTGAGCTAATGACTCTTTTCCCAATTGATTTGCGGATGTGCAGCATTTCAATTAGAGCAGAGACTGTTCCATAGGCCAGGCACAGGTCGCCTCTCAGCAGCCTGTATTATGCAGAGTACAGTGACAGGGTTTCAGTCTTTTCATGTAAGTCATGTAATGGATGCAATAAAAATAAGTGTTGCTACTTAGATAAAGCCAGAAAAGCTATATGAAGTAAAAAAACATGAAAGTATTCTGGCACCATGATGATCACAAAGACCGATAATTGTAAATATTTATTAAATGAAACCATGCAAGAAAAAAACTTTCACCTTACAAGGCTTCTTCAGGTAAATGACCAAAAAACATATGCAGCATTTCAATAGTCAAAGAAATTAATACAATTAAAACCATGTGACATATAAAATCTTAATTTAAAGTGACAGTCGTTTAATTTTATTTCTCAGATCTTTTTAAATTGGTTTCACTGTAAATGTTTCTTTAAGCCCTGGGGGGATATGTGCTCTAAAATGAGCTATCCATCTATTTTGTTTTAATTGTTTTGACTATTTAAATGCTGTATATGTGTTTTGGCTAGGCTTGAAATAGCTCGCAAGGGCAGTTAGCTTAGTACTAATCTATGAACCTATGAATCTATTGACCATCTGCCTGAAGAAGCCTTCTAAGGTGAAAGTTTTACTTGTACGGTTTCAATTAATAAATATTTATAATTATTGCTCTTTGTGGTCATCGTGGTGCCAGAATACTTTTTTTTCATGTTTTGGAGGTCCTGGATTCTTTTGGTTTGAAACCTCTGTGATCTCTCCAGTTTCTGCAGGTATCTGGTGAGATACATACAGAAGGGAGCATTGTACTCAATTAGTACTCTGATAAGGTGGAGTTATGACCTCCTTAGTCTTAGATGCGATGCCTTTATTTATGAGATGTGCAATGTAGAAGGCTTTCCTTACCAGTATGAACACATGGTGATCGAAGTTTAGATTGTTATCAACCTGTGTTCCTAAGTCTCACACTACTGGGTTTGAGCTTAGAGGGGTGCTATCTATATCATAATTAGCAGGGGCTACTTCTTTGCCAAAGGGAATAATGAGGCATATTTTGCTTTTAATATAGTCCATGACTTTGGTACCAATCATTTGTCTGCATCAGACCTTTCTGTAATATGTTTACATTGTTGGAAAACTCAATGATTGCACACAGGTTGCAGTCATCTGCAAACCTGGTAAGCCACAGGCCATCTGCTTTCACCTGGATCTCAGAGAAATAGATTCCAAACAGTAGAGATCCCAGTACAAATCCTTGTAGCACCCCACTGGTAACTGCCCTACTCGAGGAGCTGCACTCCCCGACGTTGACAGTATGTGTTCTGTCGGTGAGCCAGTTGGCTACCCATCTAACATATGGGTTAATCCCCAGTTTTTTATAATTTGTCCAAATCATTTGGGTTTCTAATTCTATGATGGGAATGGACCCTATTTCTAAGTCAAATACGATTAAAGTTCATGAAATTAGTATTGTTTTAATCTTTTATGTCAGCCAGAAGTGCTCTTCACAGCACCCACAATGTCCTGAGTAATGACTCCTTCTGCAATTCATATGGAGTTATGTGTATTGGTAACATATCTAAATACAACTGTAGATTTTTTTTTATAAGACCTGCTACTCCTACTACTATTGGAACTGTCTTGGTATCTTTCTTCCACATTGCTCTCATTTCTGCCTGCAAATCCTGCTATTTTATGACTGTGCCTCTCTGTATGCAAGACACTGTAGTCACTGGGTGTGGCAAATTCAATGATCAATGCTACTTTTGTCTTCTTCTCATGGACCACTATATCCAGTTTTCTAGCATCTATCTTTTGAACTGTTGGTAATGGGTGACCCATGTGATATAGACTTCATCATTTTCTATGATGCTTTGTGGGTCATGTTTCCAGTGTTTTTCAGCCACTTCAGTACCATAATGTTTGCACAATCCCTAGTGCAACAGTCTTGACACATTATTATGCCTTTCAGTATACAGTCCTTCTGCCATTAGTATGTCACAACCAGCAATGAGGTGTGCAACTGTTTCCAATTCTGTTTTACAAAACCTACATTTTTCTATTTCTCCCACATGTTCAATGGACTTTGTAAACAAATGTGTACATAGCCCACTATCTTGGGCTACCAATATTAACCTTTCATCTCTTGGTTTGAATTCGCCTCTCCTTAACTATTCCTGCGTTTGATCCTGATCAATATGAGGTTCTTTCAAACGTTTTCTATACTTACAAATATATTTATGCATTTTCCACATTTCTTGCCTTCTTATCTGGTCCTTCACCTTATATTCTTTCTTTTGTTTTTTTAGCACATTCAGTTGCTGCCTGATTTTTATCTACTTCTGGTTTGATTTCCATTCCTGCTTGATGCTGATATGCTTCTGCTAGACTAAGCAGAGAAGTTATCTTAGACTTATTCTTCTCATGTTTCAAAACTTTCACTACATTAGGGTCTTGTGAGGTCAGCAGATATGTGTGCAGTCCCACGATTGCAGATCTATACATGTAATGAATTTCAAGGAGGCCCATAATTCCTTCGGAACGGGGAATATATAATCTTGGTATGCACTGATTTTTATAAATCATTTGGTGAGCATGAAGCATCCTTCTTGTTTTCCTGTCTAATCTATCGAACACGGTTTGGGGCCAGTCAATAACTCAAAAACTGTAAGTTAGGATAGGAAGAGGCAATTGATTTATAGCTTGAATTTTCTTCCTAGATGTCAACTCTGTTTTCAGGATTAATTTAAGTCTTCTAAAGTATTCCTTACTAAGTTTTATTTACATTTGTTCATGTTTTATTGTTGATCCTTCATCAGTTCCCAAATAGTTATACACTCTCTCTTGCTCAAGTTCTTCTATGTCACATTCCTGTCCAAAACTATTGTTTTCTTGGTGCTGCAGTTTTCCTGCTTTAAAGGTTGCTTTTGCACATTTATCAAGACCAAGTGACATTCTTATATCATCTGAAAAAGTTTTGACAACTTACAGTTGTGCTTTCAGTTCCTCATCTGGTGAGCTATACAGCCTTATCTGATGAGTTATACAGCTGGGAGAGTTTCTCAATGATCCCTGAGTGGGAGATTGTGTCAAAAGCCTTTGCTAAATCAAGATAGGTGGTATGTACTACAGTACTTTGGTAAGATTCTCAAAGAAATCCACTAGGTTTAATAAACAAGATCTACCCTTGACAAAACCAAACTGGGTCAGGTAAAGAGTTTGAAGGTCACCTGTGTCCTTGTTGATAAGGTGCATGATGATTCTTTCCATGGCCTTGCAGATAAGGCTGGTTAGGCTTATGGGTTGATAGTTTCCTGGTCGGTTGATGGACTCCCTTTGTGCAAGGGGATTACTGTTGCTGTTGTCCACTCTATCAGAACAAAGCCAGTGCTCAACCTATGGTTAAACAGAGTGCCAAGTGATTCTGCTAGGTCTTGTTTTAGATTGTTTAGTAAGCAACCTAGGATGTTATCTGGTCTTACAGAGGCCATGATTTTGGCCTTGGAGAGCACTTGCATGATCTGCTCTTTAGAGATACTCATTAGGTGACTGGTGTCAAGAATGCTTTGGGGTATAGCTGGTGGGAACAGGGTGGGTGAATTTATTGCCAAATCCATCAGCTAGCAAGTTGGCAATTTCCTTAGGTTCAGTGTGAGTGGTGCCTTCTACTATACGTTTGGCACACAGCTGGGCATTTCTTTTTAGGTTTTGGATGTAGCCAAAGAATGTCTTATGGTTTTCTTTAGATAGGGTCTCGTAATTAGCCAAAGAGGACTTTACAAGATATCTGATTTGCTTGTTCAAGCTGTGGAATGTTTTCTTCCTCTGTTGATTAAGCTCTCTCTTTTTCTTAGATATCTGTTTCTTTCTTTTGTTATATAACTTATTTATACTTACAGTCCACCAGGGTGGCTTGTTTTTTTTTGGGGAGGACCTGATTTTAATCCTGTCAGGTACAGCTGAGTCAATACATTTGTTTAAGGGGCTATAAAGGGTATTTGTGTGCTCTTCTGCATACAAGTCATTGTGTGTTAGGAGGGGCTTTGAAACTTTTTATAGCATCACTTATTAGGCTATAGTTTGCTGTGGAGAAATGTTTTCATTTTTTTACTCCTGTGGGGGTGTCAGGTCTGATCTTTACATCAAACAAGACTGATTTATCATCTGACCTTACCAGAGAGGGCAACACATAGGGGGTTGCGCAGTGACCACCAGCTCCCATGTTGGTGAGCACTAGGTCTAGGACATTTGAGCCCTTTGTGGGGGTGCAGACCAACTGCTCTAAGGCATTTGAATTAACGAAATCCAGGAACCTCAGAGCGATCATGTTTGTGCTCATGTAAGTTACCCACTGGTGGTAACTTCGATGGAAGGATAGTTGAATTATTCCTTAACCAAGGTGTTTGGCTGTATACTGAGTAACCTCCACAAGTCCAGGTAGCCGGTATGCTTCTCCTGGTTCATGGTGGGGGATTGTGGCAAAAGCCTTGGCTAAGTCAAGATAGGTGGTATGTATGGCTTTATTCTTGTACAGGGCCTTGGTGACATTCTTGAAGAAGTCCACCAGGTTTAGTAAGCATGATATACCCTTAACAAAGCCAGACTAGGTTGGATTGAGAGTTTGAAGCTTGTATATATGTCCTTGTTGATAAGGTCCATGATGATTCTTTCCATGACCTTGCAGATAAGGCTGGTTAGGTTATGGGTCTATAGTTCCCAGGGTCGGTTGATGGACCACCTTTGTGCAAGAGGATTACAGTTGCTATTCTGCACTATTCTGGAACAAAGCCAGTGCTCAGGCTATGGTTTAAGAGAGAGCCAAGGGGATCTCCCAGGTCATGTTTTAGGTTGTTTAGTAAGCAGCCTGGGATGTTATCTTGTCCCATAAAGGCTTTGTTTTTGGCATTGGAGAGTGCTGATTATGACTTGGTCTTTGGAGATACTGGGGAGAGGACAGGTGTGAAAGGCATTGTAGCCTTGTATAACTGGAGTGCTCTCTGTGGCCTTGAACAAAGTTTCAGTGACTGCACAGATGTCAGCATCTTCCAAGGTGAGGAGTGCTTCCAGGGAGTGCAGTTTACTGTTTAGGCTCCTAGCATTAAGCAGCATGAACTTGCATTTGTCTCTAGTGGATTTCTTTATGTCATAAATTTTGTTCTTTTGATGTTGTCTAAAAAAGGCATTGAGGGGAGGCAAGCATCTTTGCCAACATCCAAAAACCTTGAGGAGACAAGTGAAGGCCATCTGTGGGAAATCAGTGTAGCCTTTCAATGAGGTCTTCACATGCTGTCAGATACTGGACCCCTGGAGTGACACCAGAAGCTAGGTCCATTATTGAAAGTCAGTCATTTTTTTGTCTGTATTATGGCATCATCCTAGGTGAGGAAGCAGTCCTCAGCTTAGAAGACGCAGACATTTATGCAGTCATGGAGACGTGGTTCAAGGCTGTGGAGAGCACCCCAGCATTACTGAGTTACACCTCCTTCCACATGTTCAGACCACAAATTGAAAACATGAAAACTAAAGGAGGCGGTGTATCAATATTCATTAAAGTTACATGCTCCTCCAGATTGGTTAAACACTATGATTCCCTGGAGATACTTCAAGTTCAGTTAACTGTTGGTAGGACACCTATTCAAGTCATTGCTAGTTACAGGATCCCTCCATGAATCAGAACACTCACTCTGCCTATTTGCATCTACTTGTGTCTAACAAGATACATCTGATCATGGTTTTGGGCAACTTTAACTACCCAACCATTGACTGAGTAAATTACTTGTGCTCAAACTCACTTGCCCAAAGATTCTTCGACTTTGTTAACTCCAATGCCCTAGACTAGCTGGTTCACACCCTCACAAGGGGTGCCAACATCCTGGCTCTGGTGCTTACCAATATGGGGGACCACTGTAGCACCCCCACTGTGAGGTTTCCCTAGGCAGATCTGGCCACAAATCAGTCTCATTTTAAGTAACTATCACACCCCCCCCAGCAGCAACTAAACTAAAAAGTTCTCCAAAGCAGATTATAACCTTTTACAGGATGGAATAAATAGCTTCACTGCACTCCCCCCCCCTCAGATGGAACTGGCAATTATTTAGTTTATTTTATTTTACATTTGTTTACCAGGAAAGTTCAACTGGGATAAGACCCATTTTCAGTAGAGGCCCGGCAAGAAAAGCTCCACATATAGAGATTATGCAAAACTTATACAAGAAATTATACAAAACTTATACAAGAAATTATATAAAAAAATATACAAGACTTACAGTACATCAGAAATTACATTACATGCTATTATAGCAGACATTTGTATTATATAATCATCTGATATAATTCCTTATTGTACTGTAGACATTGTAATTTCTCAAAGTAAGCTGAGGAATGGTTTTTAAGGGGGAAATTGGATAGAAAAAATGAGGATAAAGATGTCTAGACATGAAGGAGAGCATAGATTATGAGGTGGTCAGGGAAGAAGAAAAAGTATTACCAGAAACTATTAAAACTAGTTAGCCTGGAGTAGTACAGGTGCTGAGTTCTACACCAATACTTTATACAAACACCTGTATTAAGTGCATTGACTCGGCCGTACCTGATAGGACCAAAACAACCTCCTCAAGGAAGAGCAAACCTTCCTGGTGGGCAACTGCCATTAACAGGCTTTACAATAACAGGAAGAAATTGTTGTCTATGAGTAAGAGGGAGCGAGCTCTAAATTGGAAATACTCCCTCCTCAGCTTAAACAAGCAAATAAGACTCCTTGTGAAGTCCTCCAAAGCAAACTATGAATCCAAATGAGCTTCCTCAACTAAGGACAAGCATAAGGCATTGTTTAGTTACATCTGTAACCTAAAAGGAAAGGCTCAGATTTGTGGCAAACTGGTAGTTAATGATACCACATATACCAAGCCTGTGGACATAGCTAACCTGTTGACTGACAGGTTCTGTGAAAATTTCACTTCCCTGTCCCCACCACATGTACCCCATGACATCCCTACCACCTGTCCCCTACCTTGTAACTCTAAAGAGCAAGTCATAAATGCCATCTCTAAGGCCAAAAACACAGCATCTATGGGACCTGATAACATTCCAGGCTGCATTCTGCATGGGCTCCAACAAGAATTAGCAACACCATTGGGTACTCTTTTCAATCAAAGTCGAAGCACCGGCTTCATCCCAGCTGAATGGAAAATGTCCACCGTTATTCCCATGCACAAAGGTGGTGTTTCCACTGACTCCTACAACTATAAACCTATTAGCCTGACTAGTCTTATCTGCAAGGCTATGTAGCAAATCATTGTGGACCTTATCAACAAAGATACAGGTAATCTCCAAAGACTTGACCCTACTCAGTCTGGATTTGTCAAAGGGAGATAATGCCTGTTAAATCTGGTGGACTTCTTCGAAACAGTCACAAGACCCTAGACGAGGGGAAATCTACCTAGACTTAGCCAAGGCTTTTAACATGATCCCCTCACTCAGGCATAATTGACAAACTTATCCAGCTAGGGGTTCAAATGGAAAGATGATAAAATCAGTAAAAGGAGAGAAGTATTGTTGGAATTCAATTCATCGTCAAGTCTTGGTGAGTACTTTCACAAGGTGGACCTGTTTTTCACAAAATCTCACCAAGATAAATCTGATATATAGTCTGTATTTAATATAGTATATATCATGGACAGAAGTAGGTTAAAAAATAAAGAAGGTAGCTGGGCGCACAAGTCCCAGGATAAAATGTGCCCAATCCTGGTAGGCATACTGGTACCAAGACTGGAATAAATTAGAGTGTAGAATCTTCAAAACATGGAAATATTCTTACAATGGGGCTAGGCCAGCCCCATGGGTAGGATGGCCCTCCTGTTGTAGAAGGAAGTAGCAGTCCACAAAAATCACAAAAACTGACAGGCCAAAAAAGAGCCATAGAGACGATAGAGTGGACCACTGAGGGCAAGAAAAAAATTATCTATTGTTACTAATATAGACAAAAAAAATGATGAGATGCTCCAACTGAAGAGTCCAGGTATAAACCAAAGCAAATATTGAAGAAAAAGAAAACCTCAGACTCACCACGAAAGGCTTTAGTAAAATATAAAAATCAGCTTTATTAGGTAAGCGCTTTTGCGTACCAAAAAGATACGCTTCCTCAGACCATATGTTAAAACATTTCCATTACTTCCTTTTATACAAAATAGCACCATCATCAAAAGCATCACAAGCAATAAATTAATTAGATAATAAACCAATTAACTAATATAATTAGTAGCTTTAGATTCCTTCAAGGAACAGTGTCATAAAAACATTCACTACTAGATGAATGAATAAGTAGATATATTTCATCAAATATATATGTTAAATAAATTATAAAATAGATGTATAATGTGAAAACCTATCTAAATTTGAATTAATAAAAAATTCATGTATAATATTTATAACTTTTAAAGCATTTTAAAACCTAAAATCCTAGTATATGAAATAAATTCAACTTTGATTAAACTTTAGTTAAGCATTGATGTTATGAATAATGTGACAGTATGCTATATATTAATTACTGAAATAATAACCAATATAAATGTAAGCCAGGCAGAGACAAATATATACTACATTATAAAAAGTATTAGTTAATCAACTATCTGCATCATCATATTTAGTAGGAAACTAAATGTGTTGGGTTCATCTCCGTGATTTAAGATGAGATCTGAGTGTTATATAAGTATTCAAACCTGGTGAAACATGTCCCCTAAGCTTAAATATCCAATGTAACTCTTTTTGTTCAAGCAATAACATGTAGTCTCCTCCTCTTGGATTTTGTTTAATAATTTGCAGTACTCTAAATACAAAGGAATGACCAGGGAAAAGTTTAATATGCCTGGCTAAGGCATTTAGCTCGTTTCCATGCTTAATGTCATACAAGTGGTTGTATATCCTATTTTTTTAATTTTCTCTTGGTCATCCCAATGTAAAAACTAGAGCATGATATACAGGTGGCTAAATAGATCAAACCTGTAGTATCACATGAGGCTTGAAGCTTCGGAGTGAAGGAAAAATCATCAATTGTAGGATGTTCAAAAACTTGATTCTTAGAGATATATTTACAATAATTACAGTGATGGCATGGGAATGTGCCTATCTTTCTTGTATTAAGTACTCTATCGATGTCAGCATTAGCTACCCCTGAGTTGGCACATAGGAGCCGTTTCAAATTTTTATTATTTCAAAAAGTAAATGAAGGAAATTTTCCTACTATTTTTTGAGTCTGCTCATCAATTGTTAGTACATGCCAGTTGTCAATAATAATTTTCTTTATGTTGTAAATATCATTAGAATATGTAGTTATAAACCTCAACTCGAAATTGAGGTTCAAAAAAAAAAAAGGAAAATAAAAACTCTAGTGCTTCAGCCATGATTGTTGCAAATCAAATGCACTATTGATATTCATTTAGTCACAACTTCATAAATCAAGGCTACTCCAGCACCACTGACACCTGTTGATTATGCACCTGATAGTCCCCTTTACCCCACCCTAATGATGGCATTGTTTGGTACTACACAGGGGTATGTTCATTAATTTCACTTATAGTTTTGCCATTTATGAGATGAGTTGCGGAACCTCCCCATCATGTAGAGTGAATTAAAATTATGTCCATTCCCTGAGACCCTGCACTATTCAACATATGTATAATCACATTTCTTATATATATATATATATATATATATATATATATATATATATATATATATAGATAGATAAATATATGTAGAGAGAGCAAGAAATATATATAAACACACACACACACACACACACACACACACACACACACATATATATATATATATATATATATATATATATATATATATATATATATGTAGACACATATACCGTATGGGTACAGTCCTGATGGGACTGCGGTCAGCCTATTAAAGATCAATTCAACGGTCATGAGAAGTGAGGGTAGACATAGACTTGCTTCCCTTTGCAGGACCCAATTACGTTTGCAAAGTCAGTGTACACTGGACTGAGATTGACACTCCATGAGTAGACCACTGTTCAGTGATAGATATATATATAAGAAATTAGAACACAAATGTTAGAAGATATGAACACCACCGAGTTACATTGGATATTTAAGCTTAGGGGATATGTTTCACCAGGTTTGAATACTTATATAACACTCAGATCTCATCTTAAATCACGGAGATGAACCCAACACATTTAGTTTCCTACTAAATATGATGATGCAGATAGTTGATTAACTAATACTTTTTATAATGTAGTATATATTTGTCTCTGCCTGGCTTACATTTATATTGGTTATTATTTCAGTAATTAATATATAGCATACTGTCACATTATTCATAACATCAATGCTTAACTAAAGTTTAATCAAAGTTGAATTTATTTCATATACTAGGATTTTAGGTTTTAAAATGCTTTAAAAGTTATAAATATTATACATGAATTTTTCATTAATTCAAATTTAGATAGGTTTTCACATTATACATCTATTTTATAATTTATTTAACATATATATTTGATGAAATATATCTACGTATTCATTTATCTAGTAGTGAATGTTTTTATGACACTGTTACTTGAAGGAATCTAAAGCTACTAATTATATTAGTTAATTGGTTTATTATCTAATTAATTTATTGCTTGTGATGCTTTTGATGATGGTGCTATTTTGTATAAAAGGAAGTAATGGCAATGTTTTAACATATGGTCTGAGGAAGCGTATCTTTTTGGTACGCGAAAGCGCTTACCTAATAAAGCTGATTTTTATATTTTACTAAAGCCTTTCGTGGTGAGTCCGAGGTTTTCTTTTTCTTCAATTGTTACTAAAATGCAAGAAGCCCAGAATATCCAGACAAAAGATATAAGGGGTCATTACTGGGCACATTGCAGGTGCTGTGAAGAACACTTCTTGCTGACATCAAAGATTGAAACAATACATATTTCATGAACTTTAGCCATATTTTGACTTAGGAATGGGGTCCATTCTTGTCAGGGTGTTAGAAACCCAGAAGATTTGGAGAAATTAAAAAAGCTTGGTATCAAACCTTATATCATTAGATGGGTCCTAACTGACTCACTGATAGAACACATATAGTCAAAATAGGGGAATCCACCTCCAATAGCAGACCTGTAACCAGTGGTGTTCCACAGGGATCAGTCCTGGGACCTCTACTATTTGGAATCTATTTCTCTGAAGTACAAGGAAAAACTAAAGGTCTGTGGCTAACAAAGTTTGCTGATGACTGCAAACTGGGAGTGGTCATAGAATCTCCAAATGATGTCAATATCTTACAAGAGGGTCTTACACAAACAAATGACTGGTGCCAAAATCATGGCTTTAAAAGCAATACAAAAAATGTAATATCACTCCTTTCGGTAAAAGCAGTGTTCCTGCAAACTACTACATTAATAGGAACACCTTAAGTAAGCACTCAGTGACAGACCTGGGCACACTGGTTGACAGCACCCTTACCTTTGATCACCATGTCTCCACAGTGGGAAGAAGGGAATTCTATATTGCTCATCTCATAAGTAAGGCCATTGCCTCCAGAAAAAAAAAAAGACGTTATAACCCCCCGTACTCTTCTCTTATCAGGTCAATAATTGAGTACAACACCCCTTTTGGTATGTACTTTTCTAATCACCTGCAGTAATTGGAGAGACCATAAAGGTTCCTCACAAGGAAAATTCAAGGTCTTCAGCACCTGTTCTACATGGAGCATCTGAAATCACTATCACTTTCTTCTGTTTTATACAGACTACTCAGAGGCGATCTCTGCCTTGCATATAAGGCAATCTCTGACCCTGCTTTATTGAAATGCTACATATCCGCACGTCAAATGGTACACAGGTCACTCAGTCTAATAGCTTTAACCTGGTATGTGATATTAATAGAACCTGCTGGAGGGACAGATTTGTCTTCCAGAGGTTACCACACCTTTGGAACAGACTCCCGCTTCATGTCAAACAGAGCACTTCATTGGCCCTCTTCAAATGCAATCTGGACAATTGGATGGATAACTGTAAATTCAGCTTGGGGGATCCACCTGTGACCCTTTTGGACAGGGGCAATAGGTGCTGATCATGGAAATAAGGGTAGAACTTGTCTAGCCCTATAAGGGCTCTAGGGCTATTAGCCTAGTAACTTCCGATGATCCTCTGATCCTATAAATATTTATCATCTTTTCATGTAGAATGTCCTTTTTTATGCATAGCTTGTCAATGTTGGAGTTCTTCTCCTTCGGTCTCAGCTGATAAGGGATCACTCACAGCCCAGACAGACTTTCCCAGTAAAAAAATGCAAATAACGAAGATAAATAAATAAAATAAGTCTTGACAGTTTTCTGTTATCTTGGTGTCATTACCATTAACAGTTGGATAATGGTATACCAACCTTATAAAAGAGTTCAAGACCCATTGTATGGCTATTTTTTCAGAGGATGCTGAATTCCCTACATTAGGGGTGGGGGTAACACTTCTTATAGTTTCAATTAAAAATATTGAACTATTTAAGTTCGTATTTTAAGAATGTCTGTTAAATTTTTTAACTTGCCAAAGAGAACATAAATAATCAATTTTTATGCATTTGATAACCAGATATGTGTCTTTTCCAGGAGCAGTCTGGGAGCCCTGTCTGATTGAATCACAGTCACACAGTTTCTGCAGCTGGAGACTGAGGGCATTAAACACGGATCTACAACATAAAGTTTTTATCTTTAATTATCTGTGATATGCTGCCAGACTAATATGAAAAATCTGAACCATTTAGGAGCCATTGTCATTTAATATAGCACACAGGCTTCTTCTTCTAGATAAGCACACGATTAAGTTCTTACTACACGTACACTCGATCTTAGCAAAAAGGCTGAGAATAATTAATATTGATTAATGATAATTAACCAGTTCTTACTAAGGATGATTATTTTTGGGGGGAGAGTCTAAATCTCATATGCACTTCTTTGTATGCAAGTTGTGTGTTGGGATGTTATTTAACTCCTTAGTTGCAGTTTTCTTTATTAATATAATGAGGCTAATATCTATAGCTTTCTAACTTTATTGTAGCTTTTGTTGCTCTGTCCCCACAGCTACTGTACCATGTGTTTTGTTTATTTATATTGGTATCTACTGTGAATTTTTAAGTATTCTAAAACTGTTCATAAAAGATTTATAGTAAATACTTAACATGTAGCAGCTGTCACGCAGTGCATGAATCCAAAGTTCTGCTACATTCCACTGCTAGAAACCATTTCTTTCAACAATTTGCATGTGCAGTTTGGAATACCAACTATTATTCCACTGCCGTCAATTGATCAAGTCAGAACAAAGGGTTTTATATGATCAATATTATAACTTAGAGCAATGATTCTCAATAACCATTGAATGGGTATAATAACAGCACACAAAGTGTTCCTGAACTGTTTACATATGTAGGCAGAGAGTGATCAGGAAGTAAACTGTATGTAGATTGTTTTTCTGTCTTCTTCAAAATCATTTCATTTTCAGGGTTAGCTAAATTCATTGCTTATTGTGTAAAGGAAGCACCACATCTGTCATGAATGATCAGTTTTGTTGCTTTAAGATTCCAGTGATTAGGGACTGTAGGTATTTTAATTATAATGCTACCATAAAAGTTACAGACTGCTAATGACTACTAAAATAACATTTTAAAAGCCACTTTCAAACTAAAACAACATGACTTCATGCCTGGGTATGTTAAATGAAATCCCAAGTTGAGACTCAAGGTTTTACGCAAGGAGGAATGGTCAGTTATTCACAAACTGTAATGTAAATCATTATAAAATCTACTCCTTTCCTGTGTGTTTTTTAAGTTATTAGGGACAG
This sequence comes from Protopterus annectens, assembly GCF_019279795.1. NCBI lineage: Eukaryota > Metazoa > Chordata > Ceratodontiformes > Protopteridae > Protopterus > Protopterus annectens. The sequence continues at coordinate 1,346,475,257 of NC_056743.1, read as the reverse complement.
CAGTCTAATAAGGACTGCTGACCTGAGATGTGATAATAAAATAAAAAGGGACTTAGATTCCTCTAATCACAGCACAGTCCTTTTACCTTTGTTTACTACCCTGAGTATAAATATCAGTGACATCTGCAGTAAGTGAGCCTCAAATAAATTACTAACTGAATTGATGTAAAGAACAGCTTCTTCTGTAAGATATGGCGTAAAAGTTCAGAACCTTTTACTGACAACCACTAAAACTTTTCAAACAAGGTTAACATTTTGAGGCACACTTAGGAAATACTAGATTTAAATCTCCAGAGTTGCAAGTAGAACAGCACAGAGAAAGAAAAAGATGAAAAGGAAGGAAAGAAACATTGATGGATGTCACATCTTGCGATGAGCTACGGGTACAAAACAATCTCTCAGGACCAATTGTAGTTTTTCTTTTGCAGATATTACATATGTTTTTGTCATCATTAAGAACATTAGTTGAATCCATAGCAGTAATCTTTATATGTAAACTCAGGAAATCTGTTTCTTCTGAAAAAAGTGGCCACTTTTCTGAACTTTGTATGCTTTACATAGTGTGATAATATATCTGGTTTAATAAAGGCCAGCTGGGCACAGCTTTTTCTGGCAGTTTGCTATTTCCTGATCATACAGATTTAAAATGTAACGCACGCAAAACTCTGCTGCATCTAAAGTAAATCCTTCTGATATATGGCATGCATTTCAAATAAGTCTGTTTTACATTTCATTTCAATCCAGATGTCAAGAGTCAAGAGTCAAATGACAGCATTTCTCTTTAGATTCCTTTTGTTTTGTCTATTTATAAGCAGCTATTGCAGGCTTACGTTTTAGACACTTCCCATTGTAGCATGTGAGGAAATCAACATAACCACAGATAATTAATCTTGGCTCAAAATAAAAGAACATTTGTCAACTGATAAAAAATATATTTTCTCTGTGATAAAAATCTTCTGACTAGATGGCAAGTCAAAGCTTGCTTCAGGAAATCTGTGCCTGGATTTTGTGCTTTGAATGTTAAGCAGAGGAAAGGAAAATCACCAGTACTTGATGAATTTACTTGCATATTCCACCAGTATGTTCCCATTATAACTGGAACTTCTGGGATGCAGTAAAATGTGTTCAATAAACGCTGAAGGAATTTCTATTAATATTCTTTACACTGATTTTTTAATATAGCATTAGGAGCATTAAATGTCAGGAAATCAGTTTTAGTAAATGAGACGTTATTAATTATATCAATTTATTTTTACCTCCTTTATTCATTTTTATGCCTAGCTTTAACTAATATGTTGGAGAAAATAACCGCATCCTTCAAACTGAAAGTTACACTGATATTCCCGCCTTTATGCTATACTCGTTACATGATGTATTTCACTCTAGCATCACTTCAGACCAGTCTAATGGTACATGGATGGCTGATGTAGCAGGAAGTAGAGCGATTATAAAGGTACTACTTACATTCCCCTTCGCAGGAACCTTAAAATGAATGGAATGAAATATACATTTTCAGACTATGCACTTTGCCACCATACTGGACCATTAACTGCCCCCACCATGTACAAACATGTAAATGCCTGCATTGAGGCTGCTGTACCTTGCAGAAGGTTCTAACATCAAAAACCAACCCCACTTGTGGAATCCTTATCTTAACAGGGTATATAAGAAAAGAAGAAAGTCATGGTCAAAATTAGAAAGAGCAACTCTCACAGAGACAAGAGCTCTCGCATTCAACTAAACAAGAAAATAAGAGATTAATAAAGTCTAACAAGGCCAATCACAAGGTCAGAATTGCCTCCCAGACTAAGGACAACCACAAGGCCTTCTTCGGTATTTCAAGAATCTTAAAGGTAGCACTCAGCAATGAGTAGAACTGGTAATAAATGGCACAACTTTCACAGACCAAGATGAAATAGTAAATCTACTGGCTGATAAATTCAGCTCTAACTTCACCCCCTCCCCATTACCCAGTGTGAAATCTCTTCTAGGATATCCCCCCAACTATCAACAGGTAGCACATCCTAGTGGCACTCACCAAGACCAAAAACACTGGTTCAGTGGGGTCCAACAATATCCCTAGTTGCCTCGTAAATAGCCTCAAACATGACTTAGCAGGACCACATGAGACGGTCTTCAGCTACAGCCTCAAAAAAAGGTTACATGCCAGGTGAATGGAGGGCTGCAATGGTCATCCCTCTTCCTAAGGATGGACCATCAACTGACCCAGGGAACTACAGAACCATCAGTCTGACAACTCTAATATGCAAAGCCATGGAATTAGTTATAATGGAACTGATCAACAAGGACATTGGCAAACTACAGACACTGGACCCATCCCAGTTTGGCTTTGTTAAGGGAAGGTCTTACCTACTCAACCTGGTACAATTTTTCAAGTGGTCACCAAGGTTATGGATAATGGGGAAAATGGTGCATACCTTCAACCTTGACCTAGCCAAGGTGTTTGACATAATGCTCCTCTTAGGTATTGTTGACAAACTGTCAAAACTAGGCATAAATCCCTGCATAACTCACTGGATTGCTGACTGGTTCACAGATAGGACCCAAGACGTCAGACTCGGTGAGACCGCCTCCACTAGGAGACTGGTCACCAGTGCTGCACCCCAGGACACCATGTTGGGCCCACTTCTGTTTGGCATTGACTTCTCAGAAGTCAAGGCTAATGTCAATGGCCTCTGGCTCACCAAGTTCACAGATGACTGTAAATTGGGAGCTATTATAGATTACCCTCATGACATTAGCTCAACAGGAAGAAATGCATTATAGTGCCCTTTGGGAAACTGTCCACCCAAGCTAACTACTTCATCGATAAAACACCCCTAGGATTTGACCTGACAGTTACGGATCTGGGAACATATGTAGATAGTAATCTGGCCTTCAACCAATATCTAGCCACGGCAGTAAGAAAATCATTCTATGCCGCTCAACTCATAAACAAAGGTGTGGCATGCAGGTCCAAGGAAGTTAGAGTACCCCTCTACTCAGCCCTTATCAGACTCATCATTGAGTACAATGCCCCCTGTGGCATGTACCTACCCAGGCACTTGCAACAGCTGGAATGACTTAAATGGTACATCACCTGGAGAATCCACGGTGTGACAACCCTGCCCTATACTGATCGCCTTAAGGCCCTATTTCTGCACCCAGTCTCCTACAGATTACTATGCAGTGATGTATGGCTGGCATATAAGGCATCCTCAGATGCAACTCTGATAGATCTCTTGCACATCTGCAAAACAAAGAGCACCACAAACACTAGAGCCAAGGACCTGAATTTTGCCTGTGACATAAACAGAACATGATGGAAGGACAGCTATGTGTTCCAAAGTATCCCCATTTTATGGACTAAGCACCACATCTATGTGAAGCATTAACTAAATGAGAAAAGTACCCACAAAAGAAACATGATTTAGGCTGGCCAGCATATCTTAATGTCCCTCTGTGTCAGGCCACAAAAAATAACACTTGGCAAATGCTTCGCCATTTTGTTTTACATTTCACAACAGCTGCTAACCTCCACCCTCCTCATTCCATAAGTTTCTCTCATCTCACGCTGTTTGCATTTTTTTACACCATCTTCGTCCAGTTTATCAGTTCTAAACTGAAAAGTAACATATTTTAACATTTACGTTACTGCCAGAAAACAAATAATTTTTCCACAGATAAATGTACTTCTTTTTGTTTCACAGCTCCAAAAAATCCATCATCAGTCCATCAGTTCCAGATGTTAAGTCACAAAAGGTTTCTATCCCAACAGTGAATTTCTTGAGCTTTAAGACCCAGAATAGTTTCTAATCTGACCCAGATATATCTGTCTACTACAGTGTCATTTTTTGTTCTTCTTCTCACAGTTGGTTTTGTCTTCTGTTTGAAAAACTTTATAGTTTGTTGCTGCTCTCCTTGTTGCCTGCTGTGACTTCTGCATATGTTTTTGTTATTGTATTATCTGCTCCCACAAAACCAGACACCTTCTCAGTTTATTGCTGATTTCCTCTTTTACTTTCTGTTACTGCTGCATATGTTTTAACTGCTGCATTCTCTGCTGACACAATACTCCGACCCTCTTCCACATTACCATCCTCAGTACTTCAAAAAAAGTCATTTGCCATCTCACCACATGAAACAGCAGAACTGTCGCCTGGATCTTCCTGCTCAGTTATTTTTAACAAAACATCATCTGCAAGCCCTACTGATATAATTTCTGTCATCTGCACTACTCCAACAGACTCACTTACTTCTTTCTCCATCAAGACAGATAATGCTGTTCACTTGTAACATCTTTAACACAGGAATCAATGTTTATATTCTGAAACTGCATAGCGAGCAAAATGTTCTCCAAATTCTCACTTTCCATCTTCAAATTCTTCATAGCTTTTTTCTCCTCCCCTATGCTGCTGATTCACTTGGGCCTCTTCCGTGCTGTTATAGGAGCCCTCCAGTGCCATCTAGCAGCTCCAAACAGTAGGGGAAATTCCCTAATGTACTGGCCAAGATTTCCCTAGTAGTAACAATAGCATCTCAGGTCTCAAAAAAGATGCTACTAGCCTCGTGGGACTAATCTGGCCAACAAAGGATAAATAAATAAATAAATAAATAAGGGAAGGCACTTCTTTTATTGCTTGTGCAGGTTGTAGGCAGCACCTGACACACCAGACTTCTCCTTCCCTGCCTTCTGTGAGCACATGGGGAATCTCTAGAATACAAGATTTTGCACAAGATCATCCAATCTATCAGGCAAGAAATGCCATTCAGAAACTGCACCATCTTTCGGAAACATAAGAGGTCTTTCGTTTTAGTTTAAAAATAATTTTTTTTTCACCTTAAACTACAAGAGTTTCTACCAGTTCATAGGTTCATAGGTAGGTACTAGGATATCCGCCTGAGGGCATTTATAAGCCTAGCCAGAGTGTGTCAGCTTTCGCTGCCCCATTGATTAATTAACTGATCCTCTGTCAAGCAGAGCCAATGAAGTGATCCTGGGGGTGTATTTTCTGTTACCCATCCACTTGTCAAGGTTTCTCTTGAAGAGTGTTAGTGAGGGGCTCTGCCTGATGTAGGTTTGGAATTTTGTTCCAAAGCATGAGGAGTCTCTGTGACAGGAATCTATCCCTCCAGAATGTTCTATTTATTGTTGTGGAGAGGTTTAGCTCACTAGAGTGCTTGGCTCACAGTGACTTGGATTTCTTTAGGTGGAGTATGTCCATCAATTCTGAGTTGGACATGGCTTTGTAAGTCAGGCATAGATCACCTCTGAGTAAGCGATATGCCACTGAGTACAACCGGAGTTTTTTCAGTCGGGCTGCATAGGACTGTTTGAGGCCAGTAATCCTCTTGGTGAGGTACTTTTGTGGTCTTTCCAGCTGTTGGAAGTGACTTCTGAGGTACATCCCAAATGGGACATTGTACTCTATGATGGGTCTAATGAGTGACGAGTAGTGGGACACTATAACCTCTTTATTTCTAGATGTGAACCCTTTAGTAATTATATAAGCAACATTACTGCTGAAATTACACAATTAATAATTCAGGCAAAATATTTTCTGTGTGATGGTGGATTTTGAGCAAATGAGAGTATTTTTTTTAGTTTGGTTACTCTTCTAGTAGTTTATCTGCTGCAAGTGATTCAGACTTGCAATATCTCACTTGCAAACAACAATCGTTAAAACAAATATCTATTACTATTGTAAAGAAATTTCCTAACAGAGAAAATGCTTTAATTGCATTTTAGTTTTACAGCTTTTGACCATACAGCATACACAATCTAAAACCTATTTACTATGGACCTAGAAAAGCAAACCTCCAGGCTTATATTTTAGTGCTGTTAAGTAGCAGACACATTTTCATATATACATGTATATTATGTGGTGTGCTTTTGTGTTTGTAATCATTATTCTTTCATGTAGATGCTTTCTTAAACTAACTGCCTATATTCATTAATACCTCACAGGTCAAATGTGCATAATGTTTTTCTAGATGGAGTACCCCTAGAGGTCCTCCATATAATTTATCAAAATACTTTTTTCTAAAACAAAGGATACATACATTATGTTAGAACTCTAAGCATGAGCCCAAAGTTTCAGCACTAAGTTTGGGTTTGTAAATGTTACATAGTCATCATATTCACAAACATATATTCTACTTAAGCTGAGGAACATCAAATTACAGGGGCTGAAGTTTGAAGTCCCTGACCACAAAGATGTTTGATTAAACTGTAAACAAAATGGAGCATCTCAGAGTTATAAGAAATAATTAAAGTGCTATGCAGATATGGGCAAATAACAGCTACAGCTTACACTCTTCATTCAGATGAACCTGATGCTAACACCTTGTTCAGAAAATGAGCCATGGACTAGATGCATCTCATGGTCTTCAAAGGGCCATGCACCTTAAATTAATTTGCATATTAGACTGACTCACACTGGTCAGTGATGGACTGATGGGATGGACATTTTTAGCTATGACCCAGGCTACAGATGCAATGGGAAAAAAGTACTACACTTAAGAACAGTTTAAAGAAATCAATTTAATTGGCATAACACTTTTGGAGGTGCAGAGCCTGACCCAGCACTAGATGACTTGGGCAGTTGCATAAGGTTCACTGGCTGACCTCTGGCTGGGGTGGCCTGCTCACCAGGAGATGCCACAACATTTTATTTTAATTAAAAAAAAAAAATTACATTTCTTCTTTAAGGACGCACTCTGCATCACATAGGCACATTTAGTTTTCCCCTTCCCTTCCTGTGTGTGAAATGACACAGCCACACACACACACACACACACACACACACACACACACACACACACACTCCCTTCTCTTCTGCTGCTGCTCACAAAATTCAAATGTGGAACAATTCTCTCTCGCATGCACAGAATTCAATGATACGGTAAGAGGTGTGTCTGTGTGAGTAATGCCCTAGTAACAGATGGCAGGTTAATTAATTTACTCAAGCTCAAACCCTGTACTTCAGCCTAGGAGACAAGAGCCTGAATCCTCTAAACCTACTACTTAACTATGCATTTCAATACATTTTCAAGGATTTATGAGTTTCAATGCATTTTCAAGGAATTGTGAACCTCACTACATTTTAAGGAATTGTGTTCTTCAGGGTATTTTCAAGGAATTGTGAACTTTGGTGCATTTTCAAGGAATTGTGAGCTTCGAGGGAAGAGAAGTGTACTGCAACTCATGCTAAGTCTGTTTTCAATGTGCAATTTTTTTTAGTAAATTGTCCTCACTGTTTGCTAGAGAATTTGAAAGCAATGTTAGTAGCACAGCAGGTAGCATACTTTGTTTTGATAAAGAAGGCTGTGGGTTCTACTCACACACACACACACACACACACACACACACACACACACACACACACACACACACACACACACACCAGGAAATCATGTAATTATGTAAACTCTCACACAGTTGTTTCAATGCTATATTTATGGATTTTATATTGCTGAACGTCTGCTAAGCAAGCCACATGCCCTTAAAAAGTCAACAATTAATTGGCAGAGTATGCTAACATAAATTAAGAGACAGAGAAGCAAACCAGTCATGTAAAATGGCAAGCAGTGTTACTGGCTAAAGTGCTAACAGGGTACTTAGGCACAAGCCAGTGAAACTGCATTATTATTGTTGCTATCCTTTATAAATTAAAATCAAAATTGAAAGTTGTGGTTTGTTATGCTTGTAAAAATAGTGCATATGTTTATTTACTTGCTGTATGTTAATTACTGAGTTGAGCCAGTTAGATAGAACCCATTTATACTTTAAAAATTATGCATGATCAGGTATGGATAATACTGGGGTTACCCATGGCTTGATTCATTTGATTACAAGGGTATGTTTGCTTTCCACAATGTAGGTAGTTGTGCTTCTTTTCTTCATTTAATGGAGTGGAGAACATACAACTGCAGCTTTTGTATTATTTGCTAAAGATGACTGACTTGTTCTTGTGGGTAGAGTAGCATTACAGTGGGCACATTGATTGCTCTGTCCAGTCAGTGTGTATGTCTTTATATTTTAATATCTTTCCATTGTTCAATATCATGAAACCCAAACTGTGCAAAAAACTCTTACTCTACAGTCTTGGCATGCGGCTCCTGTTCTATTGTGTTACTGTATTTAATTAAGAAGTTTGTTGAAAGTGATAGTTATTGTTGCCTAAGTGCTATTTAAGGCTGTTTCAGAACAAACACCAGGGGATTGTGGAAGTTAGTTTGTATTGATGGGTATCTGTGGTGGTAGTTATTCTTTTCTACAGCATTTACAGTTCTGGGACTTTGTTGGACTGTAAAATAAAGCATTTTTTTCAGTTTTCTCTGTATTGTGTTTAACTGTTGTACATAGTTGTTATTAGTTTGATTCATTATTTCAGCTGCAGAGGTTTCTGTTTCATTTATTGTGTATTCATGTAATTGCCACAATCCCTTGCAGGAACTGTGATGGGATGATGACACCATTGCCACCAATGAGACAGGGAGATGATACAATTGCCCCTAACATGACTTCCAGATGGCAGATGGTAGGATGCCACAAACTGTGATGTTAAGATGGTTGGCACTGATAGCATTTGAATTCCACCTCTTCCAACCAAGGGTAAAGTAATAGAAGAAAGTGTACACAAGCCTATTTTAATAAGTACATCACAAAATACAACCTTACCCTAAGACCACCAAAAGAATATGCACTCCTGTCCTGAATATGGGTTTCCAACCTCTACAACTAGAATAGGCTGCACACAGGCCACTTATAGAGCTGAGACTTTGAGCAAGCAGCCCCAGGAACCTGTCTCACTGCTCCCTGTGTGAACCAATGTCTTCCAGTGCTGTGTTATCCATGATAACTGCCTCTTACATAAATTATTATTTTCACAGATATGCCCTATTCTCGGGGAAAGTTGGCAGAATTCTCCAATTCCCCATTGCATTCTGTCTAGCAAGATAGCACTGCCTTCACCATGGATTAAGACAACAGATACTCCAGTTACCTGCTACTCATAACTTAAACCTGATATGAAATTATACTAAGTAATATCTTTCAACGTTAGTATGTCTAGCAGTCTAATGGGATGTGTGTGACACAAAGTTTAACCAACAGTATGAATAATGATTAAACTCTTCTCATATAAATAATAATGCATAAGTATAATTCATAAATGCCAGCTACAAGTGCTTAAATGTTAATAAATAAACTTTAATAAAATACTAAAGAAAATGGTGCACATACACATTCAAATATACATAAGTTGACACATAGAGAAATAAAGTAAAAGTCAATGAGAATAGATAGGATGCATACAAAAATAACTAAGCTCCAGATACCCAATTTCCCTAGCTGACTACAAAAATATTAACCATATAAATTAATAATTAATACTCGGATAAAAAACTGCATCAATATTTATCATCTCTCTCTTGCATACCACGGTACACACAGCTATATATAATGTTTTTTGTCAGCCCCCAGTGTTCATCACATGACATAATTTTCCTGACATTGAAGGAAAACAGGTAGTATAACTCTTTTTTTACTTGTCACAGCAGCAATAATAATTTGCCACTACACATCCAATACACATCCAACTATGTTTCCTCTCCTTGGAGTCTATCAGCAATTACATCTCAGAAGTCAATACCTGGTCCTTCATCTTTTCTTGTCACATTAACAAGAGGAGAATCCAAGTTTGGAGATCCAAAACACTTCAAAAGACATGCTCTTCTCTTTTATATTCAAAAAGACAAAATCACACATTCATCAAACCACAAGAACAACACTCTGACTGCAGATGAGCAAAGGAGAAGAGAAAGATAAAAATACATCACATTTTTAAATTAACCTTGCATTACCCCTGCTTCACCAGAATTCTGACAGTTTTGAGTGACTTCACAGTGATAGATTATTAGCCTACTACAGCACATTAACGTTGCTTGTGTACTGCCACATTTTGATATTATTTTTAAAGGGAAGGGGCAGATTGTTGCTAGCCTAAAAGATTACATTCTGTCTGTCAGGTATTCAATGAACCAAGTTAGTTCAAAATAAGTCATTTGCTCATCTCTATGCCTGATGAGAAAGATATGATGGCGTACCATACCAAATGGGAGGGTGGCTTAATGGCTAAGGTGTTTGCCTTAAAAACACAAGGTGCAGGGTTTGAGTCTCACAAGGGAAAATTGGCTAGGCTTAAAATTGCTCGCAAGGGCAGTTAGCTTAGTACTAAACTATGAACCAAATGTTTTAGTAAAATGAAAGGATGATGTTCTGGAGTCCTCTAAATATGTTGCTAATAAATATAACAGCAGCAGCATTCTCTCCATGACCTCCTCAAGGACATTTGATATGGCACAGTATTCTGATAGATGGATATGGATCATTTCTCATGCTGAGTAGAGAGGTCTGTAATAAGCAAATGGTCATTAACTGATAAAGACCTCTTAGAAATCTGAGCCTTGCAAAACAAGCCACTTCTTATAGCAATAACTGAAGCGCACCTTAGGAAATATCACTGTGCTTCCCATTACTTCTGCCAAAACTACAACTACTTTTACAACAACAGACTAAAGCCAAGAAAACATGGAATTCAGAGGTTCATATGTCAACAGGTAAGTAATAAGCAATCAGTATGCAGACCATTACAAGCATATGCAAAATCCTTTGTTCCAAGGTTCCCTCCAACTTCAAGGATGGCAAGACAAAATAAATTAGGAAAGAATATGAGCCTGCCCATCCAATTATCTGGTTTACCTTGAAGGTGGCAAGGGTGCTACTCTGATTGCTTGTTATGGAAGTTTGTTCCACAAGTGAAGGATATATTGGAATATGAATCTATCAGGCCATTTTATGTTATTTGTCCAGTTATGAAGGTTTAGTTGCTTAACTGGGTAGTTGATATACCATCTGCTCTTTGAAGGAATATGAGGTCAAAGAGGTTCGGATGTTTCATAGCTCGAAAAGCTAGACTCAGATCTCTAAAGAGGAGTCTATAGGAGACTGAATACAGAAAGAACAATGCCAGTCTGTCCTGTTAACAAACATTTTTGAGGCCACTGATCTGTTTAGTCATAAATCTCTGAGGTTTCTCATGTTGAGTGATGCATTTAGACAAATACATGCTAAAAGGTACATTATAGTTAGTAATAAGCCTGATGATATATGAGTAAAGGACATGCCTTCAGAAAGTGTGCCAGATAGAAGATTTTCCAAACTACTGTGGAGACATGATAGCCAAATGATATGGAATTATCAACACAAGTGCCTAGATCCCTTACAGCAATGTCTAACTAGAGAGGTTTTATCTCCTATATGGCATGTGAAAATGTCTCATTTACCAAAAAGAACCATGCTATATTTTTTCACATATAATTTGAGACCATTGTCCTTGCACCAGTTGTTAACATGGTCTAACCTATGTTGGTACAATAGTGAGCAAGTGGAAAATCAAACAACAACAACCAATTGACAGTTTACAGTCACCTACAAACTTAGATAATCATAGATCAGGAGTGTTAGCCTGAAGGTCTAAGAAATACATGCCAAATAGGAGAAGGCATAACACTGAGCCCTGTGGTGCACCACTGGTAACTTGTTTTGTGTGTGTGTTTTAGACGTGGCATATAGGACTCAAACTACATGGGTTCTGTCAGACAACTCACAAGGATTTATATTCAGATTTACAATAACGGCTGCTTGGGGATATCGTCAAAGGGCTTAGCTAGGCCCAGTTATGCTGTATGTACTGTATAAGCACTATCCACTACTTCAGTTACTTTTTCAAATAATTAAACACCAACTAGAGCAGAAAGGATAAATGGTTCACTTAAAATAATGATAAAAGTCCAAGAACACATATAAAGTGAACCAAAGTAATGCAGTAGTCCAGTAAAATGACCAAACTTTGGTACAACCAGCAAACTTTAATAAAATGTTAGCACTTTCACAGTAGTTAAAACACTGCTTCATCAGACTTTTTCAGATAAATTAATGAGGTTAAAAAGACAGGTTCTTCCTTTGACCAAGCTTTGACCAAGCTGAATAGATGAAGGTCCAGGCTAAAGATTTTCAATGTCAAGAATAATGACGTCTGAGGAATATGCTCCATACTTTGCATGTAAGGTTAGTGAAACTAATAGGTTTATAGTTACTAGGGTCCATGGGTGGGTCACCCTTATGCAGCAGCTTTACAAAGGCTGCTTTCCAGCCTTCGGGCATATCATCAGTGGAGAGAGTTAAATTAAAGACATAAATTAGTATTTCATATATGTCATATTTGGCATTGACAGTCAGGCAACCTGGTTTATTATCAGGGCCTATGGATGAGGTGTTCTTAACTTTTGAGAGGGTTGAGACCACCTGTTCCATAATCATTTAAGGAGGTGAATGGGACTGAGGAATCAGTGAAATAACTATATCTGTTGGTGGAGCAAAATTGGCACTAACTTTGGCAGCTAAGATATTGGCTATTAATTTAGGTTAGAGTGTTCAGTATTATTGTGGACTTGCTCCAAACATTGCTAGGTGCAAATTCTTAACTTCCTGACATAATCAAAAATAAATTTGCAGCTATGCTAGGTTTTAGCAGCTATTTTAAGTTCATACTCAACTTTGAGCTTCCTAATGGTTCCCCCTAAGCTCTTTACTAGTTTAATTGTGCTCTTAAGGTAGGTAGACTGAGACCTCTTGTAAGTGTTAAGCAATGTCTCTCTTGTTACATAATTTATTTATACAGGCATTCCACTACAGAATTTTTCTAATCTCTCATTACAGGTGATATGGATGGGGACTGTCTTATCAATACAATTATCTAAGTGGGAGTAGAAGTCAGAGGCACAGACAGCAGGTTTAGCAAAAGGAGCCATTTGAGAAAAACTATGGTGGACTTTATTTTTTTGTTCATCAAGAAACTGAAGAAGGTTTGCACTTGAGAAGTCCCTACACTTAGAGGTAAATACAGGGGAATTACTACCAGTTCTAAATGAAGAGGTCACTAACTTACGGACTGATTTAACAAGGCAGAATGATACGTATGGGGATATGCAAGAACTGTCCGTATTTGTGAGGACTAGACAAAGGATATTAGGTCCCCAAGTAGGAAGGATAACAATATGCAAAAGAAAGTTGACAGTGTAGATCACCCAGTTTATTGATGGTTATGTGAAGTGCCCCAGTATAAAAGTGCTGGATGTATTGGGGATTTCAGTTAATGTGTAAGGTAGGATAGCTATTGTATTGACATAGAGGGCTTCTATTACTAGCTATGAAGTGGTAATTGGCCTTGTGTGTGGTGACTTGGGAATCTAAAAGTTAAAGTGTGGTGTCCCCAAGAATCTATTATGAGGTGATAATATCCTTCACAAAAGCTGATACTCCCCACCAAATGCCAGTAGGTCTGAAGATGTGAGTTACTTTACCGATGGATAGAAGGAGTGCTTTCATTGCTCTGAAACCATATCTCTGTAACTACATATGTATGAATGTATCAAGCTGCAGGAGAGCCTGAAGTTCAGGCATTTTTTGTTAAGAGTATTGGAGCTCAGTAGAGTAACATTAATGTAATCCAAATTAGAATACACTAGGTTGGAATGTCCACCTGATGGACTCTGACTGTAAAAGGCATTGTGGGAGCAGCAAAGACTTTAGCCTAAATGCAAAAGCCTTGGTAGGAGTGGTGCAGACCATCTCTGACAAAGTAGGAAGGCTTGTCAGTCATCTCATTTTAACCTAATACATACTGGATCCCCTAGAATGACCTGAGCTACATAGCAAATTGTTAAAGCCATTTAACTTGTCTTTGACTCTGGGCATCATTATCATACTTAAGAACAGTAGTGTAGTGATAACGGTGCAGTAGGTAGTACACTCATCTTTGGTGCAAAAGGCTGAGGTTCTAGCCCCACACCAGGTAGATCGATAGCTGACACTGCGGTGCAGCATAAGGGGGGGGGGGGTGCTGCACTCCTGAGTGTGTCATCCTTAGCACGAGAAATTAAACTGAGATCCCATTTGCTTGAGATGATGGTAACTCAGGTGGCTGTAAAAGATGCTACAGACCATATTAAACAGAGAAGGGGCCTTCATTTAATACAACATAAAAAAACATTATTTACTAATTTAAATATCTATAGGCACATATGCACACATTTCTATTTCTTACTATTTATCATTTTCTTATAGCATCATCATTGTTATTCTTCCATAATTGGCCTCCACTCTATCTTCCACAACCATAATTTGATTTTTTGAAATATATCTGCAAAATCCATTTTTCATTAAATAAAATTTCATTCAGTCTTACATTTTAAATAACCTATATTGCAAAAAATAAATTCTAATCTACTTTTTTCACACATTCTTTCTTATTATTCTTATAATATTCATACATAATCATATTCGTATTATATTATGCCATTAATATTCTCAAAAAATATTCATACAACATTTTCCAGAGTTTTACCACTTTTACATTTCAGACAACATGCTCTGTTGTCTCTTCCTCCCCACAAAATAAACACACGCTTTCAACTTTCTTTTTATATGGCATATTCCCCTTAGCTGGTAACTTATTCATTACCAGTCTCCATAGTCAATCCAGACATTCTTGATACATCACCTTTTCCTTACTTTAATAGCTTTAATTATTGTTTGGTAAATTTTTCCATGGATTTACATAGTACTGTTGTTTCACCACATTATTGTACCACATCCTTCTATCTTCCTCTATGTCATCAATTGTTATTTTCCATGTTAGCACTTTTCTACGTAATTTTTACTTTCTTCATTTACATATTCTCTTTCTTTTTTTCTTAGTCTCATCACCTTTCAGAACTTTTTTGTTGTTATATTTAAACATTCTCACTATTAAGTTCTCATTGTCTTCTTTTACCCACTTTAGTACTCTCATCATCATCTTCTTTCGGCTGTTCCCATTAGGGGTTGCCACAGCAGATCACCTGTTTCCATTTCTTCCTGTCCTCTGCATCTTGCTCTGTCACACCAACCACCTCATCCATAAACCTTATCTTAGGCCTTCCTCTTTTCCTGTTACCTGGTAGCTTCATCCTTAGCATCTTTTTCCCAATATACTCAGCATCCCTCCTCAGCACATGTCCAAACCAATGTAATCGTGCCTCTCTGGCTTTGTCTCCAAACCTTCCAACCTGGGCTGAACCTCTAATATACTTATTCCTAATCCTGTCTACCCTCATCACACCCAGTGCAAATCTTAACATCTTTAATTCTGCCACATCCAGCTCAAACTCCTGCCTTTTTGTCAATGCCACTGTCTCCAACCCATATAACATAGCTGGTCTCACTACCCTCTTGTAGACCTTCCCTTTCACTCTTAAAGGTACTCGTCTGTCACAAATCACTCCTGACACTCTTCTCCACCCACTCCATCCTGCCTGTACTCTCTTCTTCACCTCTCTTCCACACTCACCGTTACTCTGAACTATTGACCCCAAGTATTTAAACTCATCCACCTTCGCCACCTCTACTCCTTGCATCCTCACCATTCCTCTATCCTCCCTCTCATTCACACACATATAATCTGTCTTAGTCCTACTGACCTTCATTCCTCTTCTCTCTAGAGCATATCTCCATCTCTCCAGGGTCTCCTCCACCTGTTCCCTACTCTCACTACAGATCACAATGTCATCTGCAAACATCATAGTCCACAGGGACTCCTGTCTGATCTCGTCTGTCAGCCTGTCCATCACCATTGCAAATAAGAAAGGGCTCAGAGCTGATCCTTGATGTAACCCCACCTCCACCTTAAACGCATCTGTCACTCCCACCGCAGACCTCACCTCTATCACACTACCCTCGTACATATCCTGTACCACTCTTACATACTTTTCTGACACTCCTGACTTCCTCATACAATACCACAACTCCTCTCTAGGCACCCTGTCATATGCTTTCTCTAAGTCTACAAAAACACAATGCAACTCCTTCCGACATTCTCTGTACTTCTCCATCAACACTCTCAGAGCAAAGATCGCATCTGTAGTGCTCTTTCCTAGCAAGAAACCATACTGCTGATCACTAATCATCACGTCCCTTCTTAACCTTGCTTCCACTACTCTTTCCCATAACTTCATGCTGTGACTGATCAATTGTATCCCTCTGTAGTTACTACAGCTCTGCACATCTCCCTTATTCTTAAAAATCGGTACCAAAACACTTTTTCTTCACTGCCATTTCACCTAAACACCTCCATGCTTCCACAGGTATGTCATCTGGGCCAACAGCCTTTCCATTCTTCATTCTCTTCATAGCTATTGTTACTTCCTCCTTGCTAATCCATTGTACTTCATGATTTACTATCCCTACATCATCCAACCTTCTCTCCCTCTCATTCTCTTCATTCATCAACCCCTCAAAGTACTCTTTCCATCTCCTCAACACACTCTCCTCACTTGTGAGTATGTTTCCCTCATTATCCTTTATCACCTTTACCTGCTGCACATCTTTCCTAGCTCGGTCCTTCTGTCTAGCCAACTGGTACAGGTCCTTTTCTCCCTCCTTAGTGTCCAACCTTTCATACAACTCTTCATATGCCTTATCCTTAGCCTTTGCCACCTCTCTCTTTGCCATGCAACTCATCCCCTTATACTCCTGTCTACTTTCTTCATCTCTCTGACAATCCCACTTCTTCTTTGCCAACCTCTTTCTCTTTATACTCTCCTGTACTTCCTCATTCCACCACCATGTCTCCTTGTCGTCCTTCCTCTGTCCAGATGTGATACCAAGCACCTTTCTAGCCGTCTCCCTTACTAGCTCTGGTGTAGCTACCCAGCTATTTGGTAACTCTTCACTGCTACCCAGTGCCTGCCTTAACTCATCCTTGAACTCCACCTCACAATTACCCTTTTTCAATTTCCATCACTTGATCCTTGGTGCTGCCGTCACACTCCTCCTCCTCTTCTTGATAACCAACGTCCTCCTACAAACCACTATCCTATGCTGCCTAATGACACTTTCTCCGGTCACCACTTTACAGTCTCCAATCTCCTTCAAACTGGCCCTCCTACATAAGATATAATCCACCTGTGTGCATCTTCCTCCACTCTTGTATGTCACACTATGCTCCTCCCTCTTGTTAAAATACGTATTCACCAAGGCCATGTCCATCCTTTTCGCAAAATCCACTACCATCTGACCTTCTGCACTTTAGCACTCTATACAAGTTTAAAGAAGCAGAATAAACAATTTGATTTAGTGACCCAATCCCCCTTCATCCTCACTCATAAACGACGCGCCTGTTTTCATTGGGTTAATCTTAACCCAATATAGGTTCATAGGTATTTACTAAGCTAATGACCACAATGGCCTTTTTAATCCTTGCCATGCATCCCATATCTCTGACAAGTTCTGGTACACTTGACAAGTGTAAGCAGGGGCTTGGGAGATGCAATATTTTTTGGGAGATGAGCCATTTGCAGGCTGCCTGTGTCCATTAGAGACATAGGCACCAAACCTGGGATGAATATTCTGTGCCCTATCCAATTGTCTAAGTTACACTTGAATTGGGTTAGGGAGGAACTCTGCTTCACATAGATGGGGAACCTGTTCCAGAGAAGGGGCAGTCTCTGGGATACATACCTTTCTCTCCAGCAGGTCCTATTTATATCCCAGGCAAGGTTTAAGTCTTTAGAACAGGTAATTCTGGTGCTGTTTATTTTGCAGACATGCAGGAGATCCATCAGAGAGGGGTCTGACAACGCCTTGCATTCCAGACATAAACCTCCCCTCAACAGCCTGTAGGAGACAGAATACAGGGATAGGGCCTTGAGGTGGTCTGTATAGATATGTTACTTACACCCTGCATTCTTTTAGTGAAGAACCTCTGTGGACATTCCAGTTGTTGGATGTGCCTGGTTAGGTACATACCAAAGGGGACATTGTACTCAATAATAGTTATGACAAATGCCGAATACAGTGGACAAATGACTTCCTTGGACCTAGATGCCATACCTTTGGTGATACATTGCACAACATAGAATGATTTTCTCACTACTGTAGATGCATAATGGTCAAAGGCTAGATTACTGTTTATGCATGTCCTCAAGTTCCTGACTACTGCATCAACTCTTAGGTGTGTGTTGTCAATATGGTAGTTATCAGGGGTGGATGACTTCTTGAAGGATACTATTATGCATTTCTTGCCATTTACTTTTAGTCTATGGCTCTGACACCAGTTATTTGTCTGTCAGCCCTTCCTGGTGAACACTGGTGTTGGTGCAGGATTCTATGACTGCTCCTAATTTGCAATCATCAGCAAATTTAGTCAGCCAGAGGCTATTGACATTGGTCTTGATTTCAGAAAAGTAAATGTCAAAAAGGAGTGGTGTCAGGGCTGGTCCCTGAAGGACCTCACTTGTGACTTGCCTCTTTGTAGAGGTGGTCTCCCAGTTCTTACTTCCTAGGTCCTGTCTGTGAGCCAGCTGGCTATCTACCAGATGACATAAGGATTTATACCTAACCTCCTGAGTTTGTCAACAATGCCTTATTGGGGTATTGTGTCAAATGCCTTGGCCAGGTCAAGGTAGGCAATGTGAACCATTTTGCAATCATCCATTGTTTTGATGACTTTCTCAAAGAAGTCCAATAGATTGAGTAGGCATGACCTGCCCTTGATGAAACTAAATTGGGTTGGATCCTGATTCTAGAGGTTTCCTATGTCATTATTGATCATATCCATATGGTGATCATTACCTTATAAAAGAAAACACCAATTGCACAATTTCCTTTCATATTTTGACATATTTGCTATTTTTCCCATTAGTACAGAATTCACCAGATAAACTTTTTTTCTGAATGCTAATCTAGATGTCCTCCACAGAACAAATACTACTTTCATTTCTTTTAGCAAACACTCCCATTGCATCATAGCTATATCCTTTTTCACAAAGTTTATCCCTATCAAAGATATTTAATTCATTGAAAAATACCCCCACACACACAGACACATATGCACACAGTTTTCACCACATAACCCAAACTCTTATGTTTGTCTTTATTAAAGATCATACCCATTTTCTTTAAACATCTATTCTGACAAACCAACACTTCCCTCATCCATATTTTGCTCTTAACAAGTATGAATGTAGTGTCTGCATATATCAAAACTACGGGAATCACCACCTCCTTCTGCATCACATATCTAACATCTTTCATTTTATAAGCTACTTCACTCACTGTCACATTAATTGCCAGTATAAACAATATTCTACTCACGGGACATCCTTGTCTTATACCACACTTCATGCATATTTGTTTACTCAGTAACCCATTCACTAACCCTCTCACTCTATTATTTTGATATGCTGACATATGCACTCTCCTAATTCTATTACCTATTCCATACTTCTCCATAACATCCCACAAAACATCTTGTCTTACTGTATCAAATACCTTGCTAATATCACCTACCATAAGTTTCACCTTCTCCTTTTTACTCATAATATCATCCACAATTTCCTTACAACCAATACATCCCTTCCCTTCCCTTTTATACCATATATACTTTTTCCATAGTGTCCCTCATCCTTCCTTCCATCCTTCTCTGTATTATTCTCGTAAAAATGTTATAATTTGTGTTATTTAATATTATGTGTCTCCATTTTTTTATTCCGTTCTTCTCACCTGTCTTCCATATAAATTTTAATATCCCATTAAAACACAAACTCTTCCTTCAACCATTCATTCACTACATTTATAATATATTCTCTTTACCAGTCCGTTATTTTTTTGTACATTTCATATCCTACACCATCTGGGCCAGATACCGAAACAGCATTTACTTTCCCAAGTACTTCATCCAATTCACCAATAGTAATTTTTCTTTTCAAGTTCTTCCTTAAGTTGTTCTTCATTTGTTTTTCACTTTCCATTCTCTTTCCTTCTTTCTTCTCTCATACATACCTTCCATAGGCTGTGGTACAATACTCGTAATTTTGCTCTTGTGCTGTTTTATCTCTCCTTATACATTTTTAATTTTCCTCATTATACTAGTATCTTTTTTTTACTATTTTACAAAAATCTGCAGATACCGCCTCCCTTCTCCCTTGTAAATAATATCTCTGCTGAAATGGTAGTGCCTTATTTTTTCTCTCAATTTAATTTATATGTTTTTTTCCATATCATAATTCTATGTTTTATTCTCTAAATTCTCTGAAGCATTTCTATACAGTTGCCAATACTTCATTATATCATCCCTCCAATGGAAAAATCACTTTTTATACTTCTTTTTAAATTCAATCCACTTTTCAGAACATTTTATATAGAAGTTATTCATGGTTATATGATTCTTCCATAACTGCAATACTTCCTACTCTCCAATTTCATCCCATAATTCCTTATTTATTCACATTATTCTTTTTTCTATTTTAATATACTCCCTTTCTTCTATCGCCTTCATCCATATTGTTATGTGGTCTGAAAAATCCATCACAAATTTATCACCATCTGTACCTCCTCTACCCTTCTGATAATACAGGATAATCCATTTCAGATCCAAGTGCCCCCTTCTATAAGTCTACTGACTAATGTTCCACACAGCTAATTTATCATATTTTTTCACTTCTTGTATTGGTTTACATCTTTCCCTTTATTTACATTTTCCCCTTAAAATCACAATTAAAGTCCCTTTTAATTAGAATTTTCATGTTAACCACCACATCATATCATATTTGTTGAAACAGATTCTCTCTTTCCTTGCTAGTTATATATACATATAATGCTTTAATTCTATAAACGTTCTCTCCACCTCATATCCAGATTAGTTAAACTTCCCATCCTTACCAACATTGCATCTAGTAGTTTCAGTATTTTTTTACACAGCACAGACACTCCAGAATAACGGCTATGTCCTAAGTTCTATATTTTATTTCCACTTTCTTCAGTTATCAAGAATTTCTAAAATTGTTACTTTTCCTTCTTATGTTCAGGGGAAATGGTTATAAATTTCCATTTTCTTATTTTTACTCTTTCCCCAATTGAATATTGTTTTCTTTGTTTATGTACAAATACTACTTCATCCTCATAATCAGATTTTTTCACTGGCTAGAACTTCAAAAAATGTATTTATATCAATCCCTTCTCCTGACCACTCATCTTTTATACACTCTCTCTCTCTCCTCATTTTCACCTCCATATTTTTTTTTCTTCTACAGTTTCTTCTTCACCTAGTTCACCCTCTCCCCAGTCTCTTGTTTTCCTTCCACGTGTACATTTTCTTTCCTTCCTCCTTCTTTTTCATTACTTAATGTTTGCTCTTGACAATCCATCCAGAAGTGCCCTTTTTTACACAACCTGCACTCAGGCACATACATTCCTGCTGTATGTCTTTTCTCCCCACACTGTTTACATTGTATCTTGTCACAATTATTAATTAAATGAGAAAAGTCCCCACACAAGAAACATTATGTGGCTGGCCAGCATATCTTGATGTCCCTATATTTTTTTTTTACATTTCAAAACAGCATCCACCCTCCATTCCATAAATTTCTCTCATCGATGACTTTCACAATATCAACAGTTTCACAAAGACCCTTTTTCCAGTTTATCAGTTCTAAACTGCAAAGCAACATTTTTTCACTTGAGTTACTACTACAAAAAATATTGCTCCATGGATAATTGTCCATCAGTTTTCAAATGTTAAGGAACAAAAAGTCTCTGTCCCAATATATATATATATATATATATATATATATATATATATATATATATATAAAAGAGCAAATTTCTTGAGCTTCAGAACTCAAAACAGTTAGCAAATTGTCCTGTATATAATATTTGTCTTTTAAAGAGAATGTTGGTCTTATTCTCACAGTTGGTCTTTTCTTCTTTCTTAAGAACAGTTTTCATTTCAGTTTGCTGCTGTTCTCCTTGTTGCCTGCTGTCACTGCTACATATATTTTCGTTACTGCATTGTCTGCTGCCATAAAATAAGACACTTTCTCAGATTGTTACTGCTTTCCTCTTTTACTTTATGTCACTGCTGCATTCTCTGCTGCCACGTCACCTGATACCTTTTCCACATCATCATCCTCAGCATTCCAAAAAGGTTATCTGCCATCTCACCCCATGAATGTGTACTGTCACTTTCTCCATGGAGACAGCTAAACGCTACTCATTTGTAACATCCACCACACAGGAATCTTTGTTTAAATTCTGAAGCTTCGTCAGATTCTCCCTTTCTACCTACAAACTCTCCATTACATTTATCTACTTTCTCCATGCTGCGACTTCCTTCAGGCCTCTTCCTTGCTACTGTAGAACCCTCCAGTGCCATCCAGCAACTCCAAAGAGAAGAGGAAGTCCCTGATGCCCCAGCCAAATTACCCCTATTAGCATAAATAGCACCTAGTCTCCCTGAAATGAGGCTTCTAGCCTAGTGGGACTAACCCAGTTAACAAAGAATAAATAAATAGATAAATAAAATAAATTTTCCTGCATCAGACACATGCACAGCAAGCTGAATTATATCTTTCAGCATGTCCCTCAGGGTAGAGCATCTAATGTCATTCATCCTCACATAGGCCACTGTCAGGATTTAATTGTATTTGTCAAGATGGGAGAATGTTAGAACCCTTATTACATCCCAGATCCTGGCTCCAGAAAGACAGCTAAGTGTCATCCTGTTCTTATCCAGCCTGGTCAAGGCGGTGTCTGTATGCTTGATAATAGAGTCACTTCTTACTAAAATATTGCCGTGGTTAGATGCTGTCTCAGTGGGCCATTAGGGCTTGGAGTCTACACCATTGTGACTCTTAGAGATATGTGTATTCACTGTGGGTATGAAGCGTTAAGGTGGGTGTGTATATCTCTGTGAACAACTGTACGATCTGAGGATTTTTAGTCTTTAACTTGGAAAGCTTATGCAGTGTTCTCTTAACAATCTCAGCATTACATGGTTTTGTGGAAGTGATCTGTGTGTGTGTATGTATGTGTGTTGTGTTAAATGAATGTAATCTGAGGGGGGTAGCTTCCAAGTTAAGTAAATAGTTACACTTCTCATATACTGAATTATTGTGAGGTAGCAATAAAGAGTTTTAAGCATGATCCAGTTAGGGTCTATATCACGTAGTCGAACTGCAATAAGTCCGACTATGTGAATATCGAACTGCAAACTCCGAAGACTAACTACTTCGAAAACACAAAACATTGCAATATAAGTTTCCGAATGGTTATAGTTGGCCCTTCCGTACTCACTGCCATTTAGCGTCATTGTGATGAAATCATGCATATGCATGAAGTAGAGTAATGAATAATTTAAAGTTTTATAACCATAAATAATGTGTATGCACATAAAGGTGCTCCATAATATATATAACTTATATGAATGTCATGATGTTTATTATGACATATGTTGATTCTGAACTGTATAAGAGTATACTTTTCATGCTTTCTTCCATGCGCTTAGCTCTGACCGAATTGCAATAATGGCCGCCACGGCATATCCTGCTCCTGGAATAGTAGGTACAATTTGCGAGTCTGTAATGGCTCAAAAGAGAACAGACATGTTGCACGTGGATGGATATCTCTATAATCTAGAGAAAACCTTCAACAAAAAAAAACAGTACTGTTGCTGTAGATTAAGATGTTGCCTAAATGTAGAGGTAGGGCTAATACGGAAAAGGTTGTTGACGGAGAATTTCTGTTAAAGTCTGTTAGTCACCAGCATGCTCCTGATGTGACGGAGGTAGAAAAGTATAGAGCCTGCCATGTGTTAAAGGAAACTGCAAGGATAAGTACAAGTACACCAGCTATACTGGTGGATGATGTCGTCAGTACTACATCTGTTGAAAGCATGATGAGTTTACCTTCTAGGAGGTCCATGCTGCAACAGGTTAACAGGGTCAGAAGGAGGAAAATGATAAAATATAGGTCTGTGGCTGCAAACATTAGTGCTGTAGATACAACTGAATGTACCTTAAAAACAGGGCACTTTCATACAAGCTCGGAAGGCAGACATTCATACTAATACCCATGCATTGGTGTTTAGAACGAAAGAAAATCTGCAACATTTATGCACTACACAGATATGGTTCATGGATGGTATATTCCTTACAACCAGAAGATTGTGTAGGCAACTGTATAGGTTCATAGGTTCATAGGTAGGTACTAGGCTATCTGCCCGAGGGCATTTATAAGCCTAGCCAGAGTGTGTCACGCCCCATTGATTAATTAACTGAGCCTCTGTCAAGGAGAGCCAATGAAGTGATCCCAGGGGTGTACTTTGTGTTACCCATCCACTCGTCAAGGCTTCTCTTGAAGAGAGTTAGTGAGGGGCT
Organism: Protopterus annectens; assembly: GCF_019279795.1. Taxonomy (NCBI): domain Eukaryota; kingdom Metazoa; phylum Chordata; order Ceratodontiformes; family Protopteridae; genus Protopterus; species Protopterus annectens. The sequence continues at coordinate 1,346,450,939 of NC_056743.1, read as the reverse complement.
CTGCCTAATGTAGTTAGGAATTTTGTTCCAAAGCATGGGGAGTCTCTGTGACTGGAATCTATCCCTCCAGCATGTTCTATTTATTGTTGTGGGGAGGTTTATCTCACTAGAGCGCGTGGCTCACAGTGACTTGGATTTCTTTAAGTGGAGCATGTCCATCAATTCTGAGTTGGACATGGCTTTGTAAGTCAGGCAGATATCACCTCTGAGTAAGCGATATGCCACTGAGTACAACCGGAGTTTTTTCAGTCGGGCTGCATAGGACATATGTTTGAGGCCAGTAATCCTCTTGGTGAGGTGCTTTTGTGATCTTTCAAGCTGTTGGAAGTGTCTTGTGAGGTACATCCCAAATGGGGCATTGTACTCTATGATGGGTCTGATGAGTGACGAGTAGAGGGGCACTATAACCTCTTTATTTCTAGATGCGAAGCCCTTAGTAATTAGATGGGCCATATAGAAGGATTTCCTAACTACTTTGGCAATATGATTGTCAAAGGAGAGATTACTATCTTCCTGGGTCCCCAGATCTCTTATTACCTCTTCTGTATTAAGGGGGCTGCCGCCTATGTGGTAATTCGTGGGTGTTTTGTTTTTCCCAAATGGGATGACTATGCATTTTTTGGCATTTAGCTTGTGGCCATGACTTTGACACCAGGTGTCTGTCTCAGTAAGGCCTTTTTGGAGGATGTCCGTGTCAGCCGGAGAGTCAATTATGGCTCCCAGTTTGCAGTCATCGGCGAACTTGGTTAGCCATAGTCCTCCTGTGTTTGCCTGTACTTCTGAGAAATATATGCCGAACAGTAGGAGTCCCAGAACTGAGCCTTGCGGGACACCACTTGTGACTAGTTTAGAGTCAGACCTGGAGCCCTCTATTCTTATCGTGTGAGTTCTGTCTGTAAGCCAGTTGGCAACCCATCTTGTGACGTAGGGGTTTATGTTCAGGCTGGTGAGTTTTTCTATAATACCCGAGTGAGGAATGGTGTTGAACGCCTTGGCGAGATCAAGGTAGGCTGTGTGAACCACCTTTCCCTCATCTATGGACTTGGTAACTGTCTCGAAGAAGTCTACCAGGTTTAGTAGGCATGATCTGCCCTTAACAAAGCTGAACTGGGTCGGGTCAAGTGTTTGGAGGTTCCCAATGTCTTTGTTAATGAGTTCCATGATGATGTGCTCCATAGCCTTGCAGACCAGGCTAGTCAGGCTTATGGGGTGATAGTTACAAGGGTCAGTTGTGGCTCCTCCTTTGTGGAGCGGAATAACCATTGCTGTGCACCATTCTATGGGCACGTAGCCTATAGAGAGGTTGAGGTTGAACAGCGTGTTTAGGTGGGGGGGTTAGTTCGTTCTGTAGTTCATGCAAGACGCAGCCTGGGACACCATCTGGCCCCATTGATGCTGTGTTTTTGGCTTTTGAAAGCGTTGTTTTCACCTGTGCTTCTGTTATTTCTGGGACACTACACTTTTCTGGTATTGTTGTGGGCCCTTTTGAAAGTGAGAGGGAGGTGAAGTTTGCACTGAATCTATCTGCCAGTATGTTGGCAATATCAGTAGGTTCAGTATATTTTGTGCTATTTTGCACTATCTCAGGGCATATCTGTGAGTTGCCACTTAGATTTTTGACATAGCTAAAGAAGGCTTTGTGGTTATCTTTCGAGCCCTTGGCTATTTTTCTTTCGAAGTTAGCCTTGGATGATTTTATGAGGGACCTTAGTTTCTTACTGATACTGATCAGGGATGTCTTTCCTTCTTGGGATTTGCTTTTTTTCTGAACTAGTTTCCTCCTTTTGTTGTATAACCTGTTTATGGCAGGGGTCCACCAGACTGGTTTCCTTCTCTTAGGGAAGTGAGTCTTGGTTTTGCTAGGGATGGCACGATCCATGCATCCTTGTAGGTGCTCATAGAGTGCAATTGTAAAGGATTCTGCATCTTGGGCAGTGTTATCCTTTAGCGTGGGGGCTGTGAAACTTACCACCTCGGACTTAAGTAAGGTGAAGTTTGCTTTAGAAAAGTTTTTCACTGTGGTTTCCTTGGTTGGGTGTGGTGGTGGGGTGTGGACATCCAGGGTGATTTGTTTATGGTCTGATCTAACCAGTGACGGGTTGACCTCCGGTACGGAGCACCTGTCGCCCATGTTGGTGATGACCAGGTCCAATATGTTGTGGCCTCTGGTAGGGGAGTTTACCAGCTGATCCAAGGCATTTGAGTTGATAAATTCCAGGAAGCGCTGAACCTGGGAGTTTGTACTCAAGTAGTTTTCCCAGTTAATGGTAGTGTAATTGAAATCTCCCAAGATCAGGGTGTTTGGTAGGACCTTCATGTTTTCCAGTGTCTCCAGAAAGGCGGAGTGGTGGTCCTGGGTCATGGAGGGTGATCTGTAGCAGGCCACAATTTGCACTGTAGATTTGCCCAATGTTAGTTGCACATGGATGATCTCAGAGGTATCATGCTGCACCACTAACCTGGAGGTGTGGGTATCCTTGATGAATATGGATACACCCCCTCCTTTTGTGTTTCGGTCCGTGTTCTGTGGCCAAAATGTGTGGTATGAGTTGTAGCCCAGTAGTGCTGGAGTGCTCTCTGGAGCCTTGAACCAGGTTTCAGTTACTGCACAGATGTCGACGTTCTCCATACTTAGGAGTGCTTCGAGCGCATGCATTTTGAGATTTAAACTCCTGGCGTTGAGTAGCATAACCCTCAGTTTTTTACTTGTGCTGTTTACGGAGGTGGGTTTGAATTTTGAGCCTTGCCTAAAAAAGGCACTATGGGGACAGCAAGAGCCTTGGCCAGTATTCGAAAGCCAATGGGTGACAGGTGCAAGCCATCTCTTGCGAAGCAACGTGGCTTTTCGAGCATGTCATCCCAGGCTGACAGACACTGGATCCCCTTTGAATGATACCAGAAGCTTAGCCAATTGTTGAAATTGATCATTTTTTCTTTATACTGAGGTATCATTCTTGGTGAGGGCAGGATGCTACTTAGGGTCAGGGTCATACCCGCAGCAACAACAAAGGCACAAAGGATGAGTAAAAAAAGCACAACAATAGGATTCACCAAACACGATTTAATGTAGAAAATCTATCTCTCTGACGTCTCGGCCTCAGCCTTCCAGGAGTATAGAACAAATGAAAAACACAGTCCTTATATACAAATTAAATCACTTAATTAAAACAATTAAACAATCAAGTCATTAAAAAGTTTTTTTACATAAGCAGCATTTTCCAATTAAAATCCTCGTTTAACCCTTTTGGATGCAAAGTTTTGAACTTCAGTATATAAACTGTTTCTTTATACAATAATAACTGTTTAATTTTTAACTGATCATAATTATTATCAGGTACTTGTTCTAGAATTGTTGCCTGTAACCTCTTTTCATCACTATTATGCATTTCGAAAAAATGTCGCGCCACAGGACTTTCACTTTTATTATTAATTATGTCCCTGACATGTTCAAGAAGTCTTACCTTGAAGACTCTCTTGGTTTCCCCTATATAAAATTTATGACAGGGGCATTTTAAGGCATAAATAACCCTCCCAGTATTACAACAAAAATAATTATTTACCCTAAAGGGAATATCATTAATGAATTCAAAACTGGAAATTACAAAGCTGCATGCCTTACATTTACCACACTGATAAGTCCCTTTATAGCTGATATTATTTGTCACTATTTCTATAGGAAAGCTAAATCTACTTCGTACCAAAAAGTCTTTGATGTTCCTTTCCCTTCTATATGAAAATTTTAAACTAGCATTCAACCATAATTTAACATTATCCAAGGTGCTGAAGCATTTCCAAAACATAGAGATAATTTTAATTAATTCAGATGTATAACATCCGTAGCAAAATACATAGCCTCAAATTGTGTCTGTTTATTTTGGCCTGTAAAAGGACCAAGCTTCCTATCCTGTGTTCTATTCTTTTTATTATGGCTATAGGAATACTCACATAGTTTATTAAAGCTTTCTTCCAAAGTAGTCATATTGTACCCTCTTAACAAAAAGGAATTGTACAAAAAATCAAACTCTTTTTTAAATTCTGTTGTTTCATTGCATAGTCTAAATATCCGTAACATTTCTCCATATGGTAGAGAATGTATAGTATGTGGAGCATGTCCACTACATATAACGTTGGACCTTCAAATTTCCTATTAACTGAAGTTACTAGTTTGTAACCACTAGAGATATCAAGAATCACATCTAAGAATGGTATTCGTGTACCCATGGTTAAACCATCAAAGTCCAAAAAAAATCTATTAGACTTCAAATCTGAAATAAATTGTAGGGCCAAAGACTGGTCCCCTTCCACCAAAAAAATTAAATCATCAACATATCTATAATATCTGATGACGTGTTGTTGAAAAAAATTATGTTTATAAATATATTCCAACTCAAAAAATCCCATTGCCAAATTGGCATACATGGGGGCAAAGGAAGCCCCCATAGCAGTACCTCGTTTCTGATGGTAGAGAGTATGATTAAATTCAAAAAAATTATTAGTTAAAGAAAAATGTAATAACTCAATAATAAATTCTGAGACAGGGGACTGTCCCAAAAACAATCTCAAGGCCTCAATGCCAAACTCGTGACTAATATTTGTATATAGGCTTTTGACGTCAACTGTCAGCCAGTACATATTTTTATTCCATTTGATGTTACTAATTTTATTCAGAAAATCAAAAACATCTGTTAAAAAAGATGGTAGTTTTTTAACATATGATGACAAGTAGTCATGTAAAAATATACCTACATTTCGTAAAAAATATTTGCGACCTGACACTATAGGACGACCAGAGGGTTTGATGTAATTTTTATGAATTTTGGGCAAGCAATAAAAATATGCCATACCGCAACCCTCCATCTGGAATTTATTCTTAACGTCCTTCATCTCAAAATACCCTAGTCTAAAGCCTTTCTGTATCAGCTCTTTATATTGTAAAATAGCTGCATGATATCTCTCTATATCACATATTTCATAGATATTACTGTCATTAAGGTGTCGCATACACATTTCAAAATAATCATTAGTATTTAGAACAACAAGTTTATTCCCCTTGTCTGCAGGTTTGAAAACAATATTATTATTCCTACTTAGTTCCATTAAAATCTTCCACTCTTGACGTGACATATTATATTTAATATTACTCTTATTTTCCATAAATTCTTGATAACCTATTTCTATGGAATGATTCACCATTCTAATGAAGTTAGACACTTCATAATTCATAACTTTAGGTATAAAATTGCTTTTTGAAGGTACCTTCTCAGTGTCAAGTTTCACATAAGCATTAGCTGGTTCATCTGACATACATGAATAAAAACTATCATCCAGACTTAGCGAATTGGAATCTGAAACATTAATCTCACTTTCAGTATTTAAACTAAAGAAATATTTTAAATACAACTTTCTACTAAATCTATACACATCCATTTGCATATCATGCAGTCTGGAAACGACTGTTGGAATAAATTTCAAACCCAAATTTAACACTGAGAGTTCATTATTGTTAAATTCATAATTTGACAAATTTACAACATAATTGTCCAAAATATTAGATGCAACACTACCATCTACCTCTTTTGTAGCCACCTCGCCTGGACGGCTCTGATGTAGTGTATTCCGTATAGTCCCTTTGGCGTTTCTGCCGTGAATTGTCTCTCTGTGTTTGTGGTTGATCTGCACGAAAATTCTGTCGTAAATGCTCTGGATGTTCAGCCGCTGGAAGATGGGGAAAGTCCGTTTCAGCCCCCTCATCTTCAAAGGAAGTATAACCATTCTCCGAAGCTGACACTGATGAATTCAAGGAACGTGTCTTATCTGTTTCCTGTTGAAACCTCACGTGTTTACGCCCCCTGTTTCGATTGGTTCTTGATAAGAACGCTCTGTTTAATTCATAGTCACGTAGATCTCTAATCAACTTGCCTTTTTTTCTTTCAATAAGTGTTAGTTCATAGTCCTTCAATTTCTCATTCATCTGTATTAGAAAATCATCCAGAAAAGATGTAGAAACACATTTAGATATATCACTGCACATTTTCTTGATGTCAACACCTAATTCTTTTTGTTTTAAACGATCGCGTTCTATCAGGATGTGTAACCATTCTGTAGTACAATTATGAGCTGCAGATACCCATATTTTATGGAACGCAACATCCGAATCTTTAGAGAGGTCAAAGGGTGTGGTGGGATCTTTGAACACCCTTAACCCTCTTGGTGTTATCTCAGTGTCTATGTATCTTTGCAGACCACAGATGTTAAAGAACGTAGCAGTTTCTTTGATCATTTTTTTCTCTAAATTTTCTAATAACAATTTGTGCTCTACATTATCCGGCAAGAGATTCTTTCTGCCCACACTACAAAAGGGATTCGGGAAGCGTTTATTCCGGTCATCTTCCCATTTATCCCATAGTGTGCTACTTTTGTCAAAGCCAGTTCTATTCAATAATTGCCGCTCACCTCTGTCCGTAACATTACTAACAAAGTTGTCTAATGAGAGCTGACTACCATCCATGGTGTCACGCAGCACTCGTGGAAACTGTGCAAGCGAATCCGTCGACATGAAACCAGCAGCAACAACAAAGGCACAAAGGATGAGTAAAAAAAGCACAACAATAGGATTCACCAAACACAATTTAATGTAGAAAATCTATCTCTCTGACGTCTCGGCCTCAGCCTTCCAGGAGTATAGAACAAATGAAAAACACAGTCCTTATATACAAATTAAATCACTTAATTAAAACAATTAAACAATCAAGTCATTAAAAAGTTTTTTTACATTAGCAGCATTTTCCAATTAAAATCCTCGTTTAATCCATTTGGATGCAAAGTTTTAAACTTCAGTATATAAACTGTTTCTTTGTACAATAATAACTGTTTAATTTTTAACTGATCATAATTATTATCAGGCACTTGTTCTAAAATTGTTTCCTGTAACATCTTTTCATCACTATTATGCATTTCAAAAAAATGTCGAGCAACAGGACTTTCAATTTTATTGTTAATTATGTCCCTGACATGTTCAAGAAGTCTTACCTTGAAGACTCTCTTGGTTTCCCCTATATAAAATTTATGACAGGGGCATTTTAAGGCATAAATAACCCTCCCAGTATTACAACAGAAATAATTATTTACCCTAAAGGGAATATCATTAATGAATTCAAAACTGGAAATTACAAAGCTGCATGCCTTACATTTACCACACTGATAAGTCCCTTTATAGCTGATATTATTTGTCACTATTTCTATAGGAAAGCTAAATCTACTTCGTACCAAAAAGTCTTTGATGTTCCTTCCCCTCCTATATGAAAATTTTAAACTAGCATTCAACCATAATTTAACATTATCCAAGGTGCTGAAGCATTTCCAAAACATAGAGATAATTTTAATTAATTCAGATGTATAACATCCGTAGGTGGTAACAAAATACATAGCCTCAAATTGTGTCTGTATATTTTGTGCTATTTTGCACTATCTCAGAGCATATCTGTGAGTTGCCACTTAGATTTTTGACATAGCTAAAGAAGGCTTTGTGGTTATCTTTCGAGCCCTTGGCTATTTTTCTTTCGAAGTTAGCCTTGGATGATTTTATGAGGGACCTTAGTTTCTTACTGATACTGATCAGGGATGTCTTTCCTTCTTGGGATTTGCTTTTTTTCTGAACTAGTTTCCTCCTTTTGTTGTATAACCTGTTTATGGCAGGGGTCCACCAGACTGGTTTCCTTCTCTTAGGGAAGTGAGTCTTGGTTTTGCTAGGGATGGCACGATCCATGCATCCTTGTAGGTGCTCATAGAGTGCAATTGTAAAGGATTCTGCATCTTGGGCAGTGTTATCCTTTAGCGTGGGGGCTGTGAAACTTACCACCTCGGACTTAAGTAAGGTGAAGTATCATTCTTGGTGAGGGCAGGATGCTACTTAGGGTCAGGGTCATACCCGCCTGGGCTACATGAACAGAGAGCTCTTCCATGTCTCTTTTCATGTAGTCCAGGGAGGTACGGCTCAAGTTGTTCACACCAACATGAACAATGACAGAGTCATATTTGTACTTGTTCTGGAGTGACCTTAGTGCTTGTGTTATGTGGCGGATTCTGGCTCCCGACAGGCAGCTAACAGTAACCTTCTCCTTGTCCAGCCTAGTGAGCGGGGCATCAGTGTGCCTGACTATTGAGTCACCTATTACTAGTATGTTAGGTATTTTATTTCGTCTTAAGGGCTGTGATTGTGCGGCACATTGATTTTGTGTTTTATGTGTTGTCTGGTTTGTGACGGGAGGTGCAGGTTTTGTGGGTGTCTGCTTTGGAGCTCTCTGATGCTTTTGCAGGTTTTTATTTAGAGCCTCCGAGTATGATTTTGTGTATTTATCTGTATCTTTTGCCAGTGCTGGTTTAGTAGGTCTATGTGAGGCTGGAGGTGTGGTGCAAGTGTTAACCTTCTCCTCATGACTGTCTGTTCCAGTCTTGGGTGGAGATACCTTAGCCTCCAGTTTGGCTGTATAATTGCATCTCTCACATATGTTAGTGTTTTGTGGTAGGAGGAGAGGGCTGTCTGTTACATGAGGCAGTTGTAACATTGCCTCAGGATACCCAGAATCACCAGCTGGACTGGAGAGTACACCTGAAGTTGCCCTTTGGTCTTGCCTGAATAGTAGGGTGAGCTGCTTAGTCGCTTGGTTGGTGAGGGGTAGATAAAGAGCCTTGCCCTGCTAGGCAGTCAAGTGTCGGGGTATATTAGTGCTTGCTATTAGGTCTGAGCAAGTACTGGACTGTAGGATGCTTTTTGAGTGCTTAGGTTGAGAGTTAGACTAGTTTCACTAAATATTTTTTTTTTATTATTTCAAATAAGATGCCTTAAACATTACATGAAATAAAGATAAATAACATATTTACAATTCTAAAACATTACTAACTTCAAACCATTATATAACTATTTACATTGGTGTCTATGCAAATAACATTGAAATTCTATATTATATAAAGTTAGAAACATAAGGTGATATATCTTCTTTGATATTTTCAAGTATTTCCAGTACTTTCATCCAAGAGTAATAGTAAGAAGTAGATCTTTTAGTTCTGTTCTTCACTGTTAATATTTCCATGTGAGCAACTGTTGTTGTTAAAGTCTCAAATTCCTTGAACGTAGGCGAAGCCTCATTTTTCCAGTGTATAGTTATGATTTTACATGAAATTGCCAATAGTGACCATAGAATTTTAGTGTCTTTTTTGGTACACAGTTTGGAATAGGAGAGTTGAATAAAATTAAAGACTTTGTTAATTGAAAATTATCATTATAAACAGTCTGAAAAAAATAATTAATGGATTTCCAGTACATATTGAGACATATACATTCATAAAAAACATGCTGCCAATCTGCTTTTATCTTGGTATGGCATCTCCAACATTGATCTTCAATAGAATACATTTTGGCTAACCTATGTGGTGTATAGAAACTTCTATGTAGATATCTCCAAGTGAATAATTGCCAGTATTTTGATAATGTAGAAAATTTGGAAGATTTTAGAATATTACTTTTTTCTTCTTCAACTGGAGGATGGTTGTTTATTAAAGTATAATAATCCCAGTATGATTTTTCATGATAGTTTTTTGTTTTTTTAACAATTTTATAGATATTAGACAAATAACCTGTACCCTGATAAGGCTGTTTTGTGATAAGAATAAGGTAAGAGTTAGACTAGTTTCAAGTGAAAAACTGAAGGAGACTTAGTGGAGCCAAGAATAATTTAACCCTAGCTAACCGGTGCTGCCTGGTGCACAAAATCATGCAACGCGTTTTTTAAACTACTAACTTCTGGGCTGGAACCACTCCTCCAGGGACAGATGGCTGCTCAAAGTTCCCCTCTCTCACAGGTGAACAGAGATACTTCCCTCTATCCAAGTAAGGTATGGGCAACTCAGAAACCTGTAACACAGCCCTGAATTCAGCACTAGCCTGAAAACTGGACTATACTAGCTTAGAAAGGCGGGAAACAAGAAATTTATTTATTTTTTTTTTTTTTATAAAAAGATAAGGCAAAAACAGTAAAAAGTACACTTAAAACAGCTTTAAACGAATACAAATGATCAGAAAAGGCTATCGCACTTTAGTGTGTAGCCTACAACAGTTAAACTATTTATTTAAACAAAAACAACTTTTTAAAAGTGCAGGCAGTCAAATAAGTACAATATGTGAAAAAAACAAGCTTTTAAATCACAATAAGTGCTGGAAAATCAGCGTTTAGGTGAAAAACAGTTAAGTACAGCAAGAAAATACAGAAAACTGATACTCAATCACTCCAAAGTCTCACTTTTAAGCTAGAAGGCTTGTATCAGTTTAAGGCTTTCTAGTGCTTTCCAGTAGGTTAGTTACAGGAAAGATGGGAAACAACTGCAGATGTGGTCTTTTAAACCAGAAAGTTGAAAGAGATGGACAACTTCCCAAATGGTCAATAAACTACAATTCCTGGGCCAAGAACCACTCTTCTTGTGGTAGACAGGCTACCTAGTACTTATCACTCCCAACCATTCAAGGGTTGATATCTTTCGGAGATTCAGCTAAATGTTTACCACTAGTGTTCTCTTTAATGTCAAAGACATCTTATAGGTCATACAACTTTCTGTGGGAATGTGTGCATGAGTTATTGTCCTCACTTCAGTTAGAATATACAGTGAAATATATTCTGACAGACTTTGAGTTGGCCCCCATTAAGAGTTAAGCATAATTTCAATTCTGTGGAAAGCAAGGGATGTTTCTTCCATTTCACACAAGCATTGTGGAGAAAAGTACAGTCGCTTGGGTTAGCTAGTATATATGGAAAAAGTGCTACATTGCAGTTAGATTTCAAAAAAGACTGATAGCTCTTTCTTTTCTCAATGTGGAGGATGTAGTAGCTGCATTTAACTGCATTAGTGAAACATTCTACCCTGATGCTAAGGAGTTACTGCTGTACATCTCGGAAGTGTATATCCTAGGTCGTCCTAGAAAGCAACAGACATGAACTACTGGAGTTAGTCAATTCCCTCCCATCTTTCCACTTGAGTTCTGGAATGTACATTCTCTGAACCAATTGTCACTACCCAGAACACAGAATTATGTCGAGGGATGGCATAGGCATCTTAGATGCCTTCTAGGAAGACGCATTGACGACATATCATCTGTAGTTAATGTACTTGTCAGGGAGCAGAACAGAGTTGATGACAAGCAGTTATTTATGAGATCAGGTTGCCCTTCGTCACCAAAAAAAAAACTAAATTCATTGAAAGGCAACGGACGTTTCAGGCTGTCATACGTAACAGGTCAGATTATACTGCCGCGGAATTTGTTACTGCAGTAGCCATGATTTTAAAAGTGTAGTTTTACGATGATGGTGGTAAAGCGCACAATGTGTTGTAAATACGTAGATTTAGTTTCTTTGTTTCTGTTCAGTTTAACATATGTTACAGTCACAATTTCATGTAATGTGCAAGTGAGATGTATATCCAGTAGTACACTTTAGTAATTATTCACATACATGTTTGTAGTGTAGGTTCATGTGGCGGATGGAATGTTTCACCGGTGTAGTGCTTGTGTGTTATCTTTATTATTTCAGGTAGTACGAGTGTAAAGCTGACCAACCGTTCATAGGTTCATAGTTCATAGTTTAGTACTAAGCTAACTGCCCTTGCGAGCCATTTTAAGCCTAGCCAATTATCCCTTGTGAGACTCAAACCCTGCACCTTTTGTTTGTAAGGCAAACACCTTAACCATTAAGCCACCCTCCCTAAAGTAATTTCATAGGTTAGTACTAAGCTAACTGCCCTTGCAAGCCATTTTAGGCCTAGCCAATTAACCCTTGTGAGACTCAAACTCTGCACTTTGTGTTTGAAAGGCAAGCACCTTAACCATTAGGCCAACCACCCTTACCTTGATATTCGGAGTTCTAAAATTCGATGTTTTGTGTTTTTGTAGTAGTTAGACATCGGAGTTTGCAGTTCGATATTCACATAGTTAGACTTATTACAGTTCGACTACATGATATAGACCCATGCAGTTACTACACTGCCTTAAGACACCTAGGGTTATCAAGCTGGAGATGGACACAGAAGGAGCAAAAGCTGATCAAGTTTCCATATTGACTAGTGCAGATGAAGGGATATAATAAAATAGGATAGTTTAACAACTTACCCTTGGTATAAGATAGAGAGGGATAAATGACCGACTAGAAAAATTGAGAATATGGGATATGGCTAAAGGATAAAAGAATATGAACTGTGACTACTGTTGTATTCATAAGTATAAAAGTCTGCAGAATCCAGCCAACCAAAATGCAGACAATGTCCCTGCTGAAATTAGCCAATCAAAATTAAGCACTCTAGTCCCCCTCCTGAACCCAAGCTTAGGTAGCTGTCACTTGGAAGTCTCCGTTCTCACTAAAGGATAGAACCCTGCAGACCTGGACCTAAACCTATGGAGCAGATGAAGTTCTTCTGTTGCATCAAATCAGAAGGAATCCAGATGGAAAAGGTTGTTCTCTTCTTCATAAAAGAAACACATTCATCCAGATCTCATTAAACAGTAGAAACAGTTCAGATGTAACCAACACAAATCCTAATTGGCTACTGTACAACTCACTTTCAATAACACACTAAATGTATAGATTGCAGGTACTGTCCAATCAAAATCAAGTACTCCAAACTCTCACTGGAGACTAAGCTCAGACAACTGCCACATATAAGCTGCTGCTTTCACCAAAGTTCCTTCCCTCAAACTTTATCACAGAGTTATTTACTTATGAAGGTCTTCCATTTATGACTTATGACCCGCAGACAGCCCTTTAAAAAAGCCACAGGCATAAAAGTGTTTACAAAATTAACAACAGCCTCATCGAACAACTTATCTTAAGAAATCAGAAGGATCAGTTACTTAAACCCCTCAACAATGATCATAACCGCAGCTGATTTTATAGTAGGTGAATCATAAACCAGCAGAAGCCTCATAACTAAAAATAAAAATTAACTTTCCATTCAAAAATAGTTACCAGCCAGAGTGCATATCATAAATTAAAATGAAGGTGATACGTCCATTAATACCACATCTGCAATGTATATATATATATATATATATATATATATATATATGGAATTTAATGCTACAGTTGCATTTGCAAGTTGGATAACTTTTTATAGTACAGTAAAGTATTTATATTGGTTGTAGCTCATGCAACTTTGTGTGTATTATTTATTTGCCTATAGCTGTATGATTTCTACATGCTACAGTTGACATAACTTTATATACTGCCTATGTTTTGTGCTGGCAGCATAAAGAGATAAAGATGCAACTACAGTCCAGGTGACCTGGTTTGAATACAGGCTTGGGCATTAGATGGCACAGGTGGGAAAGATGGCTGTGCACAGCCTGTGGAGATGGTACATGTTGTTGGATATTTTTATCATATAAATAGTTAACAGAGGACAGCAACTCATGGGGAATGTTGTCTGTAGTGGGTGTGACCCAGATGAAGTGCACACAGAGGCATGGCCGAGGCACTATAGAGTGTAGTATATGCCACCTTCTGAGTCACAACAGAAGTGTAAAAGGTTGAGGAACACTGGGTCAGGCGCTACAGTCTTCTTAATGGCCCCCTGACATGGGTTGAGTGTACGTTAGGGAGGGAGACTAAGGGAAGATCAGTAGATACAGTGGAGGAGAAAAGGACCAGAAGTCCTCTGATGGTCAGCTGTGGGAAACAAAAGAGATGCAATGAATAAAAATTATATGCACTACATATTCTACCATATTTTGTAACTGACAATTTGTCCCAGATCATGGCTGAAAACAGACCTTGGAACAGCCCACCAACCCAGTTATTCAACCAATCAGTCAATTAATAAAGGTTTCATTACTTATCTTTCACTGATATGTGAGTTAGGATGTCTGTGTTTGGGTTGGGCTTTGTGTATGAGGTGTGGTAGAGCTTTGAATGGTAAGGTTAATTACAAAGTTGAAACTGCTGCCTAATATATAGGGTACTTGATGATATATCAAGTTAGGGAACAGATTAATGCTATGCACCTTTGGTTGTTATAGTTTGGTTTCCTACTTTTTGTAAAAGTGAAAGGAAATATTAGCTCTCATTTTGGATTCAAACCCTTCAGCAATTAATTAATGATGGAAGGTAAGTGTTGCGTTTATGCTGATACTATGGCACTGCTTTGGCTTAGCTGGGGGCTCCTGAAATGTTACCTACATATTTATTTTTTCTGGGTTTGTCAGCACTGTTGATTTATAATGTAAAGTGTAATGCAAAGAAGAAGAGTGTAGCACACACTTGGCCATACAGGTGAAGAGCAAAATGTGTTTATGTTTTTGTGCTTGAGCAAATGAGATGTAAACTTTCTAATGATAGGTTTCTGTGAACTGTGGTGTGTCAGTTCCATATTTACTGCTGGAACTTATTATCCCTTCCCCACATGTTGTCAAGGTGCAGCAGTTTGGTTTAAAGTGTGACAAATGCAGACACTTAACAAAGTGCACTTGGCTGTTTTAACAATACCATGGTCTAGTTATAGCTCCAGCTTGCTTTCAATGCATTTAAAAAGGCATTTGGGGCTGGAGTTTCCTTTAACTCAAAAGACTTCTGTATATTTAACTGCCACAGATATGAAAGAAACTGCATTTTTTGATAACTTTTCTAGGTGGAGGATTATAAAGCATGTAATTTTGTCAAGTAATGAGAAGTGTTTCAGCAAAAAAGTGAGAAATGTTTAATGTGCAAAAGAAAACAAAACTCAGCACAAACAATTTTAGGCATAAAAAAACACCAAAACTGAAGTGATGCTTTCATGAGTACTTATCAGCTTTTTGGAACTATACGCCTTTTCACATTCTGCTCTCTGCCTGCTTCTTTGAAAGTGCTTGGGAGATCTTTGTAGTGTGGAGTAGGATGCCACGAGTAGATCATGTGCGAGTGGCTTTAACAGTCTTCTCAAAATGCTAGTAGGCATTATCATTATCCCCCCTCAGACCACACCTTCTTTCTCTAGAAGGACCACACTAGTCAATCCTGGAGTAAATTTGTGGCTACCTATCCACTCATTTAGGTTGTGTTTAAAGTATCCCCCTTAGACCACACCTTCTTTCTCCAGAAGGACCACACTAGTCAATCTTGGAGTAAATGTGTGGCTACCTATCCACTCATTTAGGTTGTGTTTAAAGAGAGACAGTGAGTTGCACTGCTTAAGAAGCAGGGGAAGTTCATCCCAGTCATTTAGGAGGCACTGGGTTGTAAACCTGTTCCTACACCATGTTTTATTTATTGGTTGGTGAATATTTAGGCCCCTGGTTCTAGCACTGGTGAGAGGGTCACTAGACTTGTGGAGATACAAGAGATCCAGGACAACCAGGTCTCTAATGGCACTATGAGTGAGACAAAAATTCTCCAAATCTATAAGACACTTAATTAAGGGGATAGAGCTTTCACCATCTGTTGATAGCTCAGGGGGGGATTCTAAATAATTTGTCTGAGCAATGGGGAAGGGATTACTTCTTTACATCTTTAATATATTCCTTTGGTAATTAGGTGTGTTAAATAAAAGGATTTCCTAACAAGCAATGTTGCATGATAGTCAAATGAGAAGGAATTATCAACCCAAATTCCTAGGTCCCCAATTACATTTTTGTTTAGAGGTGGTATGTTGTCTATACAGTATAATGAAGAGGATACATGTCAAGGTGCTGAAAGTAGTTTCAGAGAATGCAAAAGAGTTGGAAGCAGTCCATTGAAAGTACCTTGGAAACCACCCATGCCCCCGGAATTATATATATGTATATGCGTGTGTATATAAGTATATATATATATATATATATATATATATATATATATATATATATATATATATATATATATATACACCAATTCCAAGGTCACACAATAGTGGAGAAAAAGGCAATTTCCACCAATGGCGAAAGTTTTCATAAACTCTTTTGATTTTTTTCTGTGCTCACTGAAACTACCTTCAGTAACCTGACATGCACCCAATGAGGAGAGGACTTGTCCACCAAAAGTGATTATACTACACCTTTTAGCATTTAGTTTGACCCCATTTTCAGTACACTAAGAGTTTATTAGAAAGAGTTCATTCTGAAGTGTTTGACTGTCAAAGTGACTTAACAACAACAACCCCACGTTAGCAATTGTCTACAGACTTTTTTAGCCAGAGATCTCGACTCTTTGCTTGGCAGATCAAAGGCCAAAAAGGAGAGGTCCCAGCACCAAGCCCTGAAGGACACTGCTGGTCACTTTCATATTTTCTGATGAGGCAATAGAGATGGACAAAGAAAGTGTGTGTATGTGCCCAAGCATGTTTGTTATTCACAAGCCACACAGATTTATTTATTTATTTAACATTTGTTGACCGGGAAAGTCCGACTAGGTTCTACAGAGCCTGTTTTCAGCGGAGGCCCGGGAGAAATGCTCCAGACGCATGTCTTTGGAATGTGGGAGGAAACCGAAATGAACACAGGGAGAACATGCAAACTCCGCACAGAAGGCGCCCCAGCCGAGAATCAAACTGGATAACCTCTTGCTGTGAGGCGACAATGTTAACCGCTGCACCACTGTGCCGCCTAGCTTTAAAATCAATTGCATGGCAGTGCCACACTGAGAAGAAAATGCAGAGATTCAAAACTGTATATGAAAGTGAGCTACTGCCATATACAGCTTTAAGAAACTAAGTGAAAAAAATTGAGGAAAAATGTCTGCAAATATAAACTATAATATTGCACTTCACACTGGATGCACTAATAAACTACCTGATCTGAAGTTCTAATGCTATTATACAAAACAGAATAAAATTCACTATTTATGGCAATTTTAAAAATCAAAGTGAAGACAAATGTATAAGTCAACCTTTGAACAGAACAAATTGTCAAATGTTGTTACTAGCGAAGCAGGTAGCAGCTATACAGACTAAATGTAAGATAGAAAATGATATCTTTAGTCAAGATTTAGTATAGCAGTAATGAGCCCATGAATGTAAATTAGAGGATTACGACTGGGTCTCCAATCATAGCTAGTGTATTACGTGTCTGAGACATGGATGTAAAGAAATTTACCTCAACAGCAAAGCTGGAGAGGTGAATCTTGGCTTCCATGTCAAGAGCACAGCTAGTTATGATCAGAGACACAATCGTAATTCTTTGTAGTCCATAGATCTTTATCTGGTCCATGTACAAACAGTTGCATAAAAAAAGTATAGGAGTGGCAAGTGTTTTATCAGCTTTCAAATTCTTTGGAAGCCAGTAAAATACTTTAGTGCTGTGAAAGAGACAGCAGGCAGAAATGAAGTATCCCAATGAAGAACAAAGAGCTTCAAAAGCTGTTATACACTTTGTTCCATCATATTTTTTGTTTATGAGTCTGGCAGAATGAAGTTCTAATAGCTTTTAAAAACTATTTTTCCTTCTGTTGCTGTTCTCTGCTGACTGGCGATGTCTCTAGTACAAGACTCATTTGCAACAGTGCATATGGACTGCTTAAGAAACTTTTGTTAAGCATCACCTAAACACTGTTACGAGTAGCTCTCGCACTAGGAATGCACCTAACATGTTTATCATTTTCCAGTTAATGGTGGGTAATCTGGCCTCTTCATGCATTAGAAAGGAGTTTCAGTGGTGTGGTAAGGTGAATAAGTCAAATGCTAAAATATGTCCCAAACTGGAATGCACACTGTGGCTCCCCTTAGGTGATTAGGCCATATCGACTGATGTTGATGTGACCCCCCCCACAACACTATGGAAAATTGGAAAAAGAGGATTGCCTGAAACAAAAGGCAAAGGTCTTAATATTGTTAAACAAAGGCTAGCAGCCATAACACAAACCCACAGTCCTAGCCTTTAGTGAAGGACACACACCTCAGTGGGGATACTGAAGCAGTCCCACAGCAGAATGAATATCACAGTCCCATACTGACATAAAAAGGCACAGGATGTTGAACAAAAGATAGCTGCGATAGCAACCTCACTGTCCCAGCCTTTACTGAAAGGTGTAAATGTCAGCTGGGATATCAAAGTAGTCCCACTGTAGAATGCACACTGTAGGACCACACTGTCACAAACACATGTGACATTATTGTTCAACAAAGTAAGGGCAGGGCAAACAGCTATAGCACAGCCTTACAGTCCCAGCCTTTAGTAACGATTGTACACCTTACTCGAGTACCAAAGGGATACCACAGTTGAATGCCCATTGCCACTCTATACTGATACAAAGGGCAGCAGTACTCCAGTAGTATGCACATAGTGACCCACACTGACATAAAAGGTCCAGGACTTAATATTGTTGAATAAAGGCTAACAGCCATAACATGAGTCCACAGTCTCAGACTTTATTAAAGGACACACACCTCATCTAGGACACTGAAGTACTATCACAGAAGAACACAAATTGTGGCCCCATACTGACACAAAAATGCAGAAAATAATATTGTTGAACAAAGTAAGGGCAGGTAGATGGAATCAGTCATCTTATCCAACATTTTTTTTCCTTTTCATTTTATGAATGCAAGTTAGAAAGCGGTATCTAGCTGCCTCTGGATTATTTGGGCTACCCCACCCCCACTAAACTACTACAATTAATATGGCAGAAGGAAACAGATTCCTCATACAAACTAGTACTGGACAACTTAACTCTATAATACATGTTTTTTTTGATAAGTCCGTTAGCTTTAGCTGAGGACAATGTCCAGGTCTCTGCTTCGCTTCACTTTTGATAATAATATGATTGGCCATGCTGCTAAATTCAGTTGCAGTACAAAACAGTGCAGGAAATCCCTACTCAAATAAACTGTGTGTTACGTATGGTGAAACAGGATAAATAACCACACATGCAAGGAGAACAAGAAACAAACTTTTGATTTGAATGAAAATATACATAGATTAATTATGGAGAGTGCAGGAGTGTAACATTGAGTCATCCCATGTTGCTCAGTGACATTTTTTTGTCCTATCTTGTCTCCTTTCTCACCCACCTCCTCCATCAGTTCTTTTATCCACTCAATAGATCCACCCCTTTGGATCCATCCAGTCACAGTCCTGCACTACACTAACCAACAGGTCATTCTTAGTACTGCCTAACAGGGGAGTAGTACTCCCTCCCTCAGTCAGCAACGTTATCAAACGCAACTCCTCCTCAGTATTTCCTGACACTGCTGAGGGCATATTATTACCTCCCTCACACAGCAATATCAGAGCAATCTAGCAGATGGCCAACTTAGTACTGCAAAAACTATAATGAAGACACAATATAATAATAAATACCTACAACCCATTCCCAGTACAAAACTTCACAAATACATAAGCTCCTTACCACATGCTTCACAACAATTCTGCTCCCAGGACAGCTAATATTAACTACCTTTTAATTATCACTATCCAAGAAGACACCATGTCTAGTAGTCAGCACTCATTCACGAATTATCAACTAGAATATATTCCCACAACTTTCTTCCTGAAATAAATAAATGTGGGATAACACTGACAGGAAAACAGTACGTAAGTGCCTAAACTTATTCCAACATTATCAAAATGGCTAAAGACACAAAACATAATAACCTATAATCTCCCAACTCATACTAATGCTTTCCTGAGATACTAATCCCACAATGGCTCCTCCTCATCGGCACTAGTAATAAGACAATTCATTCCCTCAGCCATCAGGTAAATGCTTCCTCCCCTACCCATCCTTATCCACCTGGGTAGATTGAATCAAATTCAAGTCTCCAGCTGTTCTCCCCCAGCATCTGCAAGAGGACCCATCTCCTCCCCCACCAACAATCAGATAACACCAGAATCTGTCATGTTAAAGCTGAAAGTATCTGCATTTGCTAGAACTATAGGTTCCCACCTTAAAACCGGATTTTCTATCAATCAGTGAAACATGGCTAAAATACAGCATCTACCACTTTACCTATATCAACGTTTGGGGTTCATGTTAGTTTATCAAAATTTTACTTTGTCAAAACTCATGTGGACGAGACCACATGATCAACAACTTAAAATATCAAAAACTAACAAAAAAATGAAAACAGAGTATGTGCAGGAGGGCAAGCCCCCATACCCCACAACCCCTGCTAATTTTATATACTAACTCCGAGATAGCACTACCGTGGGGAAAAAAAAATCCCATTTCTACTTATTGGTTAGTTTTCACTATTTTATATTGTTGATCATATGGTTTCACCGTATAAATTTCAATAAAATAAAATTTCGATAAACTAACATAAACACGAGAAAACCAACAACAGCAGCATGTTCATTCTTATTCCTCCTGGGATACCCTCTGCACCTGTTTCAGCTGATGTTAAGCTTCTCTTACAATACAAACCATAGTCATGGTACATTTAACAGTAAGACAGAGAGAATTGTTAATCCACCTCTAAATTAATGGGGTATAAAGCAAGAAGAGTCTGAAAACTACTTAAGAACCATCACAAGTAAACAGTATAAAACTACTTGGAAATGAAATTTCAGCTTGCTTTTTTTTTATAATACTGGACACAAAACTGAATTAAGACTTACCCTGATTAAGTGACTACTCCTTGACTTTTATTGGTATATCGATAATTGTCTCAGTCAGTTTTACAAGCAGTGACAACCTACATGAAATTTGAAAGTACCCACCTTCTATGAAAAAATTATGTATTTATATGGTGTATTGTGCAATGATTCCATATGAATGGGGTGCAGTCCTTAAAGGCATTTAGGAAAAATGTAATAAATGATGTGAAACAGCCTAATCTTTATGCAGAGATTTTACTCTGCTGGGACTTCTTGGGTCATGAATCCTCATTGCCATCCTCATCCTGAGTCTTAACAAATATAACTAACCGTTGACAGAAAAAGAATAATGGTGTGTTTGGAACAGTGTGTAGCGTGATACCACCATGACTGAAGGCTTATTGTGTGTGAAGAATGTGACAGATCTGTATGCAGAAAGTAATAAAACACCCACCACTGTGGCTAGTGTCATATATACTATTACTGGCAAGCAGTGATTGATTATTTTCCCCTTTTCCTCTCAACATGTCATTGTTTTCACCTGCTTTGTTTGCTGCTAGTCATAACAATGATTCTAGCTGCTTGTGCAGCTTACCTGACTAATCCCAACTAATTCAAGAAAAGATCCATTTCAGTAGCCCAGCAACTCTGCTGAGTGATAAAAACACCTTTCTCCACTGCTTAGAAGGCAAGAGTTCTTAAACAGTCAGGTAAAACAGATTTTGAGACTTTACAATGTGTCTGTATATATATATATATATATATATATATATATATATATATATATATATATGTGTGTGTGTGTGTGTGTGTGTGTGTGTGTGTGTGTGTGGTACTTGTCTTGTATATGTGTGTGTGTGTGTGTGTGTGTGTGTGTGTGTGTGTGTGTGTGTGTGTGTGTGTGTGTGTGTGTGCATATGTGCTTCCACACACAGTTTATTTCATTTTTTAATGTATCATAAACTACAAACACAGAAACTCACAAAAAAAACATAAACCTGAAGAAAATAAATACTAATATGAGGCCATTCAATGAAAACTGGCTCTCGGGGTGAAATTAGAAAAAGTGCCCCTTCCTTAAAAGTTGTTCAATGCGTATTGCCCCTTGTGGATTTTTACTTTAAGATATAACACACACACACACACACACACACACACACACACACACACACACACACACACACACACACATATATAGGTTTATTATCAGAATCCGTAAATGAACTTCTCCAGGTCACATCACATCAAATCTATGGTTTCAAAGGTTTTTTTAATTAAAATTAAACCTTTTCAAAACGCCGAGTACCGAACACTGGGTTTTAACATGGTTCGGAATGGGGATGTAAAACCATTTTATTGTCAACATTATATTTCAACGGCATGATTAAACATGCAAGTTTATTTCTGAATTTTGATAGTAAGCTATATATATATATATATATATATGTGTGTGTGTGTGTGTGTGTGTGTGTGTGTGTGTGTGTGTGAGTATATATATATATATATATATATATATATATATATATATGTGTGTGTGTGTATGTATATATATATATATATATATATATATATATATATATATATATA
The DNA here is from genome assembly GCF_019279795.1 of Protopterus annectens. NCBI lineage: Eukaryota > Metazoa > Chordata > Ceratodontiformes > Protopteridae > Protopterus > Protopterus annectens. The sequence goes on along the minus strand of NC_056743.1, from coordinate 1,346,428,831 downwards.
TATATATATATATGAGCACTACAGAATCCTGAAAGCCCAAAATCCTAAAGACCAAAATCCTGAGACCAAAATCCTGAAAGCTTAAAATACTGAAAACTCAAAATACTGAAAACTCAAAATCCTGAAAACACACAGGATACTAACTCACTATATCCCAGCACAAGTACATACAGAAACAAATAAAACACAAAGTATATTACTGTTCTCCAAGTATAAGCAGGGAGGCAAGCCCCCCTGCCCCCCATGTGGGGGCACAGCCCCCCACACCCCCTGCTACTTAAATATATCAACTCCAAGATTGCACTTAGTGTAGTAACATATTACCCTTCAACTATATGCAGAGGGGCAAGCCCCCCTGCACCCCCCATGTGGGGGGCTGCAACCCCACAACCCCCTGCTACTTAAATATATTCACTCCAAGATTGCACTTCAGGATTCTGTAGCGCTCCCATAGATATATATATATATATATATATATATATATATATATATATATATATATATATTTTTTTTTTTTTTTAATTTATTTAGTTATATATAAATTAATTCGTCTCATGAAATAATAAATCAAAAGAATGAACAAAAATCTAAAATGATGAAAAATTGTACAAACTACAACTAATGTTTTTGTGGTGGGAATGGGGGGCAAGAGACCCTGTACCTGTTACCCACTGATAGTTAGATATACCAATGCCAATTCTCTTCCACTGCTGCAATGTGATCTCATTCAAAAAGCTGCCTACAAAACCACTATTAACAAGAATATTTGCTCATATTAGTGTTTGCTTTTCTTTTACATCACTAAAAACATTTTGCTCATATCAATGCTCGCTCATGTTGATTATAGCCTTATATTTGTATATGCTAATATTACAGGGCTAGTAAAAGTGCAGTGCCATCCTGTGGTTTCTTTCTAGTCTGACACTTCAGATTCTGCAGTGAGTTGCATCAGAAAGGTGCACACTGTTGGGGAGCAGCTGGCGTGATGCTTAACAGTGCCATGTAGTAAGTGCACATTACTGTGTGCTAACTAACTGCTTTAAAGAAAAACACAGACACAGATAAGACAACACTACACAAAAGTGTCAAAATAGTAAAAAAAAAACTCTTACACTGCAACTGCACCTGTGAACAAAAGTGGCCCTACAGTGATTGTGCTGTGCCCCACTTCAACTGACATCATGAATGCATGATACATTTCCAGTAGTTCCTGAAACCCTTTCAATGGAAAAGTCTTAGAACATTACAAGCTTGTAAGACCTTTTTTCATTGCTTTCCCAATCCATTTACAATACCACTTTCCAGAGTTTGCATGCATCAGCCCATACTATATTCTGCTCTCCTGTTCTCAGCTGGCACCTTTAACTGGCCTGCCTAAACACGAAATATATCTGAGAGAATTTAATCCTGCTGAGCACAGTGTAATCAGCCTTATACCATTTTCTGTTACTGAATATTCTCGTTTTGTGAGATATGCCTGAGTCCTTAGCCCCACCCACACACTTTTCCATATTTGGGGTGACCCAGCTATGTTCAGAATGATATAAATGATACCATTCATGAGATAAAACAGTATACTGAACTTTTTATAGGCTGTGAAGCAAATGGTCATTTGTGGGGGCTTCCCATTTTTGCAGCAGGATGTAAAACAAGAAAGTCCTATCTGGACCGAAAAATTTGACAGTGTTTCCTGAATGCACACTCTGGTGGCAAATTTATATCAGCACCAAGTATAGATCATTGCAGCACTGTCCCAGTTCCATCTCCTATATAAATATATATATATATATATATATATATATATATATATATATATATATATGTATAGAGCAGGCCAGTCCCCAAATCAACCCCCCATTTTATACACCAGGCCAGTCCCCATACCTCCATACGTACGCCTGATGACATGCTCACTCTGCCAACACAACATCCAGTACTCATTAGCAGTAGGTACAGACACATAGTGCATTTTCCAAATGGTATAAAGAATTTAATTTTATTTGGATTAAAGAGTCATCAGTGACTTTTCTTTTTTATAGCTTTGTTTTCTCTGTAAAGAGATGTCAGGAAAACAACTACACTATGCAGGGTTTAATTTTATTTGGTGTGAAGAATCATTAAAGACTTTCCTTTAGTGTAGGTTTTTGCTACCCACATCTCAAATATAAGGCAGACAAATATTCTCTAATTTTTTTATAAGTAGAAAAATTAGATTCTTTCCAACCGCAAGAACATCTGCTTGCAGCATGCAAAGCCCAACTATAAGTGTTCCTTACTCTTAGTACAAAGAGAGAAAACCTTGCTGTTGGTTAAGAACAGTTGGTGGAGCATGAGAAAATACATGCAAAGTATCTTGTGTGTCCTTCATAATGGAGTGCTCGGCTTAGTCAGACTAGAGTCTGTTCATATACATTAACCCTGTATTACTTCAGGGCTGCCTACAGTCTGTCTCTGAGCTTAGGGATTTCGGTAAATGAGATACTAGAACTCCACTGCAACATTTTCTCATTATCACTGGAAGTGCTTTATAGGAAATGTTGAAATACAATCTTGTGTGAAGAGGAAAGGATGCATTTCATATGCTGATATTAAAAAGCGTTAACTCTTTGATAACGAGCCAATGTTAACACAGCCACTCTAGAACTAGATCGTAGTGTGGTGACCTAGACAGCAACAGACTGTCTGGTGAACAGATGTTGAAGGTCATAGTACATTAACTGCAGTTTAAAGGAAACAGTATGGGGTGGGGTAGGGTGGGTTGGAATGAGTTTCAAAGCATTCACTGCCAGGAGTCAGGACTGGCTCTCTGCAATATCTTTATATCTGAGAGTGTAGAAGAGTTAAAGCAAAGTACGACTATTTGAAAATGGCACAAAGATCTGCATCAAAGTCAATGTGGAAGATGGGGTTGAATGGATTAGAAGGGATGTGGCAAAACCCAAAGAATAGGTAAAAAATATGACAGCTTAAATTCAGTGAAAAGTACAATGTACTGCATCTACAAAACAATTATTTATGAGTATATTATGGGGGTAATGGATGCCAAAAACAAGAAAAAATAAAGACAGAGTTGTATCTACAAAACAAAAAAATCTGTGTATACCCTGGAAAAAGGAAAAACAAGACAGGAAATTTCAGAAACTGTAAGTTACCTGAGGAAATAAAAATCTTAAAAGGTTAACCATTTTAGGAACAAAAACAATGCATAACAGTGTGAGAACAAAATAGGGGCAGCTCAAGAACAATAGGGACATATTTTTCATAAGAAGAGTGGTAGACATTTGGAACAGTCTTCCTGAAGATGAAGTGAGTTCAACAGCAATTATTTAGAAATTCAGTGTGGAAGCTAAGAAGATGTAAACTGTGAACAACAATGTATTCAAGAGAAAAAAGACTGTGGGCAGACTAGGTGGGAAAATACATTCTTACCTGCAATCAGAAATATATAATCTTGTCTAGAACTAAGGACTTTACTTCTTTATAATGCCTGGCAACATGAAAGCTAGAGCCAACTTAATCTGCAAAACCTGAATTTCTGTATGTATACCAGGAAAGTTTTACTGATGGCCAAAACTGGTCATTTGTCATTTCTACTGGAGGCAGTTTTGATATGATCCAGTGACACACTGTGTATACACACATAAAAGTATACACTCAGGGCAAAGCAGAACCTTTGGCTTTTGTCTCAGAACTAACGTAAGCTATTCCAGGCGATGCCTACTGGCTTATGCTGTATGCCCAGATTTCCATCAGATACCTGGACCTGGTTATTGCTACTATTAGATAGGATGGAGGAGCTTAAACTGATGATGGTTGTTCAAATTAACTGGTCAGTCCCATTTCTGTTTTCAGGATCCAGTTTATCTACAGACTGAAACATGGTACAGGAGTTTGCATTCTTACCTAAGGACAGGACAGGTTATGCGATGGTTCAGGCTTATCTGCCTAACAGCAGCAGGCAAATCAATGATGTCACCTTCTTTACAGTGTTATGCATAATGCATGCAGATATAAATGTGTAATAAAACTTTTCATTGGGTATTACTCAGCTAATGAAGGCAGCCTGCTGATAACGTATAGCTCTACAAATCTGCATTGCCCTTACATTAGCCAAGATAAGATATGATGATTGATAGAATCAAATAGCCTGTTGTTATCATTTCATTTAATTTATTCCTCACATCATATTTTATCCACCATAAGCAATTAAGGGGTGAGCTTGGTAATTAAATCAGGCTCAGCTGTTATGAATGAGAGTTAAATCTGCCCTTATTTTCTCTAAATTTTGCAAGTAAAGATTCATTTTATGCTAAATAAGCATTTTAGAGTTGTTTATTTCTGCAGCAGTTGGAATCATGAGTGAAGTGAACATCCTATCGCATCAAAAAAGCAAGTTGGACAAAGACATGCTGATGGCATCTCTGCTCGGTTAAGGCTTTAGTATGTACCCCTGAACTGTGAACTAGTATTTTCATTAATTTATGTGGCTTGAGCAGAGTTCTGAAAAGGTTACGGTATCACTTTTCTATAATGTAGATATGGGAACAGGAAGACGTAGAGATCACCAGTATAGCAGCTGATAGCACCAAGACCTGAATGGGATCGCACACCATGTATCATTGTCGCACTCCTCCCCTCACTTATTCCAGGATTAGGAGGTCAGTGAGGCATCATGGTCACTGAGTTGGGAGGGCAACCTGTACATCTTTATTCATTCCTTTGTCATAACCTCAAAAAATATTGGTGAATTTCCTCACTGTTTTAATAAGTTTGTTTACAGAATTAAATATCAGCAGTTAAAACAATAATTCTAAATACTGATCACTTTATAAATTCTTGAAATACATAAAAATATGCAAATGGAGTATTTACTAATCCATATTTCATACACATTAAATAATGTGTCTAACAAGTGAAATATGGTGAAAAAACAAACAAATGATAGTAATCCTTTCTTTGGAAATCATTTCAGTCTAAAAATAGCAAAAACAGAGTTTAGGATAATTTAGAAACCTTACGGTAATATGATTATAGCTAGTAAATCTATATGCCTGTTATACATTTATCATACATTTATGTAATACACCTCTGTGTAAATATGAACTGGCTCCAGGTGAATATATTCCATTCTGTTTTGCCATTCCTTAGTTTCCAAGGCAGAAACTGCTATCTATTTGCATAACATCATTAAATGATAAACCCCCCAAAATTTTGAAAGGGCAGATTAATGCTTGATTTTTTTTTAAACAGATTCATTTCTTCAAATTAAACAGCAAGAAATGGCATTCATCCAAAGAGATATTTCACTTCTGCACAAAACGCTGCAACCTCAGAGTTGGCCATATTCGAGTGGATGAGTCAAGAGAGCCTTCACTTGCAGTTTGAGATGTGGTGGTCACCCTCCCTCAAAATATGTAAAGCATTTGATTTTGTCAGTTAAACTTTCTTATTTTCTTGAATGTCATTTTCAGTTTCATCCAAGAAAATATATTTTTTTGTCTTTTCCCAGTTAGGGGTCGCCACAGCAGAACTCTGGTCCGCTAATGATTGGCAGTAGATTTTTATGGAGTCAAGTTGCCAGCCCAACGCCCAACCATCAGCAAAGGCACGTCCATTCACGCATGTCTTTCGAATGCCACTCAACCGCGGGGAGGACATACAGACTCCACACAGAAGGCACTCCAGCCAAGAATCGAACAGGAGAACATCTTGCTGTAGGCAACAATGCTACCGCTGCACCACCGCGGCTTCATCCAAGAAAATATATGTCATAACAATCATAAGATAGCTATGATTATCTTTCAGCCATTGTGTAAATGAGACATGCTCAGTGTGGATCATCTACTGATTTCATACTACTGAGATAAACTCTAGCCTTTCCTTCTGCAAGTTATGAAGGAAGAGAGAACAACTGTGGAGAGCTTAAGATCACATGACTGGCCATAGTCATTGCCTTAAAAGGGTTCAGATTTGGTCAATCATCCCTCATTCATTTAAGGATGGCATTCAAATTTCCTTCAAGTGAATTAAGACAGTAGTGACCAGCCTGTCCATGTCAACAGGTTAAATGAGCCCACCGTCATCTAAATTTGAGGACTGCAAACTGTGACAAACATCCTACCCCTATCCCAACATAACCCAGCCCACAAAATGACGTGAGACTTTCAAATAATACTGAGATGATCTCACACCACAAGTTCAAGGCCAGATGAATTCACTCAGTTTAGTACACAGACTAATTTATTAAAATAAAAATAAAAAAATAACTTCTGCTGTAAAAGTTAACAGCAAAACTTCAAACTCTTATACCATTAAGAACAATTAGCACTTCTCTGGCGCCTCGGCTTTCAGAAAAGCCTTTTCAGAGTACATCTTTCTGTTAGTAAGCATACACTTAAACACATGCATTTAATCAATTAAATAATCATCCAATTAAGAATTCATTAAAAAAGCCAAATAAAAAGGTTAACTTTTAATATTCTTTTTTAACCTTATATTAAATGCTTCCAAGAGAATTCGCTGTTCAAACCTCTTGGAAACATTGTATCATATTTTAAAATAAATATTGCTTCCTTCCTTAAGTGTTCCTTAATTTTTTCATCAGTACTAAGACTAGTATTCACTTGTTCCAAAACAGTTGCCTGTAACCCCTGTGGGTCTCCATTATGGTGTTCCTTAAAGTGCATAGCTACAGGACTCTGAAATCTTTGCTTCTTGGTGTCCCTTATGTGCTCTTTTAACCTTACAGCAAAGCTTCTCCTGCTTTCCCCAATATAAAATAATCCACATGGACATTTTATACTATATATAATCTTTTCACTATTGTAAGTGAAGCTGCCTCTTCTGTCAAATTTTTTCCATTAATACTTTCAAAACTATCCACTATATGTTTGCATACTGTGCAATTGTCACACGGAAAAGGTCCATATCCCACTATATTATTTTCTATATAGATCCCGAGAATAAAAACAGCAAAGAAGGCGAATGGTACACCACACAACACTGCGGAACACAGTGCTAAAAGTAAGCAAGAAGAAAAAACAAGTAGCTGAACCAAACCACGGCTGGATGCAGACATAAACTGAGTCCATAAAAAAGGCATTTTATACGTTCTTTTATGGACTGAGTTTATGTCTGTATCCAGCCGTGGTTTGGTTCAGCTACTTGTTTTTTTCTTCTTGCTCTATATTATTTTCTATATTTTTGGTCTCTCATATTTTCCATGTACTAACATGTCTTCAAGACTCCTGCCTTTTTTATATGAAAAAATAAATTTAACATTTTTAGGCAGGATTTTGCTTTCTGTATATAAGACCAGTAATACCTAACTATTTTCTTTAAAATATTAAACATTTGTATACTTAGGCACAAAATATAACTCACTTTCTTTTTCGTCAGCTTTCTTTTTCTGCATTATGTTCTGTGCTTTATTCACTTTTTTTATCCATTACTTTATTATAACCCAACCATACTTTTCTCTGGCTCATAGCCCCTTTCTATAAACATATTAGCTGTATTTGGAACTTCCTTCTTACATTCCTTCCTGTCACTACATAAACCCTAACCATTTCCCCATAAGGAATGGAAGAAATAGTATGGGGGGGGGGTGACAACTAGTTCCATGCAACATAAAGCTTGGTTTTCCCATTTTTCTAAATATTTTAGTTTTAACTTTATCATTTTCCTGTCCTTCTATTGTAATATCCAGATAATTTACTGTATTTCCTTTATTTAATACTGAGATGAGTTTTATTGAGTAAGTGCTCAAAAGTAACTGAAGGATTTCAGACCCTAGCAATAAATACACAATAATAATATGCAGACCTGCTGACTAGTATATCTCTTAGTGTTCTCTGATTATCTGAAGTAGTTATTGTTTTATCTAGTTTGTAAGTTAGTAGGTATTGATTTTTAGTCAGTTTGATGTAATTTATTATCGGAAATGGTGTAGTATATTTAGTATACGTACTATATTAATTTAGTATTATAAGTACTCTTTGTTTTCTGAGCAAATAAAAAGTCTTTGTATGTTGTTATGACCAATAAAGTTATTTAAGGCTTTCTAAAGAAAGCCTTCTTATATATTCTATTATAACAATTGGATACCTAGACAGAGAGAAAAAAAAAATAAAAAAAATAAACTGAGGAACTTATACAAATTAGTTGTAGATTTGCTTCAGTTATGACACAGATTTTCTTATTAATATGTGAGAAGCATTAATAATGAAGACAAACTCCTTATAGTGTATAAGAGTAATATTAAGGTTATTCAAAACAAATATATTGAATAAAGGGATGGATTAATAAAAGTGAAAACAAATCATACAAAGTATATTTGCATGTTGTCATAGGAAAGCATTAAAACATCTTTTTTTCTCCCTTCCTCCTCTCTCTCTCCTTTCTCTTTTCTTTTCCTTCTCTTCTTCCCCCTCTCTCACTCCTTTCATCCCCCTTCTCCCCCCTATATCTTTTCATTTTTGTATAAAAAACAGAGATATGGAAAACTGATTTGGCTGCATGACTAGCATAAGAAAGAGTGTTAGATAACTTGAAAAGACTGAAAAAGGTAGATGGAGTCAAGTTGTGGGATGTTATAGTAGAAGGAAAGATACTAGGAAATGTGGAGAATGTAAACAATGCCATTTCATCTATGAAGGAGAAGTTATTGAGTTAAAGAGTATAAAATATATGTTTCTATTTCAACAGGGATTTAATTGTAAATCTTCAGGGGTAGTGTACCTAGCATTCTGTGATTTCTGCTATTCCTTTTATATAGGAATGACTGAACGTCTCCTTAATATACGAATCCATGAACATTAATATGACATTAATAAGAAGGAGACAAATGCCTTATACAGGCACTTTACTAATTGTGGAGGAAATAAACATATATATATTTTTTGTATTAGAACAGATAATAAAAAACCCAATAGGTAGACCCTAGGAACACACATTGTAATATAGGGAATTACTGTGGCAAATGAGATTAGATGCAAGTTAGTTTATTGAAGTTAAAGGCAGCTAAATTGTAATATTTAAATTCTAAACATTATGATATTAATAATATAGTTTTAGAGGTCACAATATGGTTTAATTTATTATTTTAATCCATACATTGGATTGGTTTTAATAAAGGAAAGTTCCAACATATACTGATATTTTAACATGGTGCTAATACTGATGGAAGTATAACTTTAAATGAATGGCAAAGCTCTATTTAAATATTAATGTAAATGGTTTTATGTTGATTGGTTGTTTTAAAATGGATTAATGGATTGTTACAATATAAAATGGTGTCAAGGGAGTGATTTTCTTAGTTCTGATAAAGTCCTGATGGTAGGGATGAAAGTGCTTAACTTTTGTTTAAATAAATTTGTTTTAATTTTGGCCTGTGTCCAGGACTGCTTTTTCAGCCAAGTTTGTGGTGGCTAAATGTATCTAGCTTTCTCATTTTTTCAATTTTAGCTCTTATTATTTATGTAAGCAAGCCTAAAGTTGGCTAAATGATATTGTATATCTTTGCAGAATAAGTTATGGTCAACAAATATAAGAAGTGGGTTAAAATTCCTGTTATTTCAAGTGTTGTTTCATTTTACATTGAGGAAATAAAATTGAGTATTAATCTTCTCTTCCCATGCTGGAAATGGCAGCTGCTCACATCTCCAAAATTCAGAAATCACATCTTAAAGCACATTAAGGTTAACATCATGATTAATGCATGCCACATGTCTGAGTTTCCAAAAGATAACTTGTAATATATTCAATATGTTAGTTGACATCAGGGTAGCCCCTGCATGGATAACTATGCTCCAAGGCAGGGAATATAGGTCTAATCTAAACAAAAACAAACCTCCACTGCATAATCACCAACAAAACATTATGAGCCCCACATGTTTGTAGATAGAGGAAGAGTCCCACATTCCATCATCTCAAGAAGCTTGTACATTACTCTTTCCCTTTAAACCTCCATGCTAAAAAGCAGTGTGTTTTATTCACTGTCTAAGTATAAGATGTGTCCTCTGTAAACGATAAGCCTGCAGCTTAGATGAATACTAAACCCTGCTAGCAACATCTACAATATGAAAGAATTCCAAAGAAGGGACCATGGTAGCTTGTTTCCTTCCCAGGTTTAGTACTTTCATTTTAGCAGCATTTAAGCTAAACAATATTTTTTGGAATATATTACTCTTGGTTCTGATCACATTCATAAAGCCACCCGCTAGCTACCATGATGTTTGTGGTTCACTTTAAATAAACTAGTATATTTGTTCCACTGTTTCTGTGTAGAAAGTATATGTTTTTATATTAAAATACACTAACCAGCAGAGTATTTGTTTTTCATGTAGGAACAGTGCTGTGTTTGGAATGTCTGACATCAAGGTATATCTCTTAATGGAGTGATTTGATGATAAGGTAAGCCGAGGGGAACAAAACTCATGAGTGGAGGAAACAACAGGAAGTACATTCATAGGTACCAAATTTAAGTTGCTTGTTGGTGGGAACTAGTATGAGAAATCAAAAGGGAAGCCAATGATATATTATAATGAGAATAAGTTGTATTTGAAGATGCAGTTCACATGCTGATATCATATTCAGCAGCAATACTGGAAGCTTGTTGTAAGTGGGAAGTCTGGCATTATAAGTGAGAAAGAAGGATGGGCGAAGAAAACTCCATACAGGGCTATAGTTTTTAATGTAGAAGTCAACTCATAGTATTTCATAGAATTCTGCCTCGTTAGGCACCTCCTTCTTTCTCACTCCCCTCACTCCAACCCCCAAAGCATTTGGAAATTTCGGCATTATGTAACTTAGTCAGCCAATGCCCCATCAGGTTAAACAAACATAATGTAACATGTTAAACTCCATGATTTCTGGTTAACTGTTTAAAATCTTTTGAGTGAGAACAATTCAACCAGGAAAACACTTATGTTAATTATGTAATATATTTAGCATTTTAACATGTTTAATGCAGGAAATCGAAGGAATTATTGTAGACTATATCTGTGTAGTTGAATTAAGTAAAAACATTTCTATCGACATTTTAAAAATCATTACCCGAGTATAATGGCTTAAGGTTATCACTTTTTATATAATTTTCCAAGTAAAACGTATAGTAGTCACTTTAGTATATTTGATAGATGAAGTGGAAAAGTTGAGTTTACTTTGATGAGGAGTTCTTTGAAGATTTTGAAGTGAAATTTGTGATTAGTTATGTTTTTTGTTTCTTTTTCTTCATGTGAGTCCCAGAAGTGTTCTCAGAGGATCTCTTTAGGGTGCGTGATGTCCAGTCCATGTTTTTAGTAGTGGATAATACATTATTATTTTTTATATAGGCTGATGCTTCTTCAAGGTTATTGAAGGTTCTGATGCCACTAGATAAGTGGATTTTTATTCTTGCTGGAAAGATTATCTGAGTTTTAAGCCCATTTCATTTGAGAGTTTTCACAAAAGGCCAAGATTTTACCCTCATTTCTATAGTTTTGGCTGAATAATCATTGTCAAATCTTACATTATGCTGTCCATATTTCAAAGGAGCCTTTGCCCATGCTGTTTTAAGAATGAGTTCTTTATCTATGAATTAATGGATTTGTATTACTATGGGCCATGATGGAGATGTTGAAGTAGTAGGTGTAGGTTTACCTATAGCTCTGTGGGCCCTTTCAATGCTATAAGAGAATTTTAGTAGTTTTGGGATCCAGAAAGTTAAAAAAGATACTATATCTTCTTCTTCATTTTTTTTTCAGGTAAACCATAAATTCTTATATATCTCCTTTCTCTATTATACTCCAGGTCATCTATTTTATTTAGTGACCAAGTATTTTGTCTTAACAAGTATTCTGTTTGTATCTCTTCTTACTTTAGTCTTCCTTTTTCATTTTTTAAGGCAGTCTCTATGTTACTCATTTCAATTTGGTGTTGTCAAATCATTTCTTTGAAAATGCCTGTTTGTTTCAATCTGTTCACTCTTAGATTGTTTAGATTTTCATGGAAGCTTTTAATTTTCAGAGATAACTCCTGAAGCATAGAAGTTACCAGCTGTAAGTCTTTTTAACTAATGCTTCTGCATGGGAATGCTTTGAGTTGCTCATTTCTTCAGTCAACCAACAAATCTCAAAAGTATTTTGACAAGACAATGTTGAAGAAACCTCACAATTTTCAGAAATAGGTAAGTCCAAGTAGTTGCAAAGAAAATTGTGAATCATTTTTCTTTCAGCAATTATTTTTTTCTGTTTCTATTAATTATACTGCACAGCTCTGAAAAGATGCTGATTTTGCTTAGCCATCTAGGCTTCACCTCTTTTTTATATTTTTCATATAACATCTTAGCTTTCATTTCTTTTGTCTTTCTTTTACCTGTCTCATTACCAAAAATAAATGCAAAGATGCTAAATGTATCACTGTTTTTAATTCAAACCACCTTCTTTTTTAATATGAATTATCCCCCTTCTCACTATGTTCAACCTTGTACTCAAATGAAGATTCAAAAATCTCTAATAAAATGTTTTCCATTTGAAGGAGAAATATATATTCCCCCTAAATATGCTATTTCCCTAATATATTCTGAAATGATAAATACAAACCTTTCCACAAAACTAATGATTTTTATTTGTTCCAGTATCTCTCTCCATTGACTTATCATAATTTCATAATCACCAAATGTCACTCCCAAAATCTTTATGTCTTTTCTTGTGTAATATATTTTTAGCTCATCAAATCCCTCACACTTCATTTTGTTTAACTGTGGACCACCTTTTATAACAGCTTTTAGATCCTTATTAAAACCTCACTTATTAATCTCTTCTTTTTTGTTATTAGAACTAAATCATCTGCATGTATCATACTCATTGGTAATATAACACTTCCTTCCATATTCCGTCTTGTATCCCTCATTTCATACATTCATTTCTGTAGCACTGCATTCATTATTAATACCAATAAGCTTATACTCTTGGGTATCCCTGTTTACACCTCTTAATACTTATTTTCCCATCCATCTATTTATCATAATTTATACCAATAAATTTTCATAAAATGTCTTTATTACATTACTTATTCTCCTATATAATATGCCTCTAAAATCTCCCATGTTGCTTCATATCTCATTTTATCAAAGACTTTGCATTTCATACTATCAGTCTTACTTCTTTATTTTCTTTCAGTATTATCTTTACTGTTTATTTCACTATAATTAATATTTGTCATCCCTTTTATTTTATACCCTAGATCCCTTTTCCTATTATTTCATCCAAACCGCTATCCTTGTTTTGTAGTATTTTCATAAATATTTTATAGTTAGTATTCCCTTATGTTATAGGCTTCCAATTTTTTTTATCTTTTCTTTCATTTCTTTTCCATGTAAATGTCATCACACCATCACGTCTTCTTCCATTTTACCTTTAGTCATCCATTCATTTAATATTGTAAAAAACTTATTTTATCTTTATTTCTTTATAATACTACATAACATATACCATCCCATCCTGTCACTTATCCATTCTAACCATCTTTAATCAACTTTCCTATTTCTTCTACTGCTGTATGATCTTCTAAAAAAATCTTTACTTTTCAGATATTTTTTTCACTTTCCATTCATCTTTCCCACCCATTTCCTCTTTTTCGTACATTTTCTCTGCAAAACACTCTTCCACCTCCATAATATATTCTTGTTTGTATGTTATGTCTCCTTTGATATCTAAAATAGCATCCATCTTTCCTTTTCTCATTTTTCCTAAATAAGGAGAGATTTCATTTTTCTTTCCTTTCAGAAAAAATATATTCTTTTCATACATCCATTTCCCTTATTTTGTCACCTTCTTGTTCTATCTGTCTCATAATTCCATAAAATGTCTTTATAGTTCATCGTATTTCTTTTTTTATTATTCTTTCACCTCCTAAATATATGTTTATGGTCCTTATACATTACCCACCACTGTGTCCAGATTTAATAAAATGGCCTCATTGTTATATAATCTTTCCATAATTCTCTCTTATCATTTCTTCTTCCTTTTAAACTCTACAGTTAATCTATGTATTCCTATTCTATCGTTTTTATTTTGCTGTTTTCCCCTAGCCTAGCCCATACCGCTCCATGATCTGAAAACTCAGCTATCTATACTCCAGCAATTAGTTCTTTCTTGTCTTTAGAGTAAACTGCCTAATCAATTGCAGTTTTAAAAATTCCACTTTTATGTGTCCATTCTCTGTTCTTTCCTACTTTTAAATTTTAGTCATACTATAAGTGTACAAATCTTTACATTTTTTACAGGCTGTCCCCGGGTTGCAGACATCTGACATGCAGACAATGCTGGAAATAACATGAAAACAAAAAATTAAAATCCTTAAAGTTGCCCAAATCTGTCTGTGAGAGATTGAGAGAGAGAGAGATGTGCATGTGAATGCATATATGAATGAGGAAGTGACTGTGTGTGAGAGAGATCGGGAGAGTGAGAGCAATGTGTGAGTGAATGCATATATGAATGAGGTAGTGACTGTGTGTGTGTGTGTGTGTGTGTGTGTGTGTGTGTGTGTGTGTGTGTGTGTGTGTGTGTGTGTGTGTGTGTGTGTGAAATCGGGAGAGTGAGAGCGATGTGTGAGTGAATGCATGTATGAATAAAGAAGAGTGTGTGTGTGTGTGTGTGTGTGTGTGTGTGTGTGTGTGTGTGTGTGTGTGTGTGTGTGTGTGTGTGTGATACCTCCAAACCTCTTAGAGCAAGAAATCTGGACAAAGCCATAAACAAAAGTGGGACAAATGCCCAAAAATAGGGACAATTTTAATAAATATTGTACAAACTCAGAAAGTTGATAGAATAACAGGTTTGGCATTAGCATGAATTTTCTGAAGGTTATGAATTCTGAAGCTCAAACGTCTGTCATTATTTTCTAATTTCAGTCTTTAATGATTTGCCACTACTTTTGCTAGACAACCACAATTTTATGAAAAATGGGCCAAAAATATAAGGGAAAATCTGGACATTCTGCGAAAATCTGTACAGTTGAGAGGTATGTAGTGTGTGAAAAAGTCCTCATAAACACTGCATTTAAAAACAAGATGCCTTAAACCAACTATGTTGATAGAAGTAAGGAAGCATAGCTATAGTACACAGTATTATGCTTAAGATTTTTTATTTGGAAGTGTTTCTAAAGTGTTTTATATGTAAGGAAAAGTAAAATAAATACTAGACTGAGGCAAACATTTGACTAAGTGACATTTTGTAAGAACCATATGTATGTGCTTTGACTTACACATTTGACTTAATGACAGATTAAAAAAACTGATCTTGTCCTTAACCTAGGGGCTGCTTGTACATAAAGGCTTACAGTATTTTGCTATATGCCACCTCTCCCCACATTGACCATACCTTCATTTGTTACACTCTTGTACTAAATGATTTTCATCCACACAGAAATAATATGCTTTAACTGACCACAGTACCTATCAAATCCTCTCTTACCAGTCACAATTATTGTATTTGAAATATGTTAAATTTTCCCATTCCTTAACAGCCACTCTTACCCATACTTCTCAGCCCCCCATCTATACATTTCACATATTTGTAAACTTCAGGATAGATTCCAAAAGAGTTCTGATCGGTGTAAGTCTGGCCTGATTCTGAAAGACTTGTTCTCAGTGTAAGTGGCCTACTTCGGTGTAAGATCTGTCTATAAAAAAGGTTTACACTGTCTTTTGGAATCAGGCCCTTCATATACTTTACTACATTAAAGTTTTAACTCATTTTCATCCATATCTGAAGTCCTAAATTGATAATTTATTTCCTTTTTTATTTGTAGTCCCAAACTCTGAAAAAATAGTCTTTCTATTGTGCTACTACATTTCTTTTCTTCAGTCATAACTTTTTTCTACCATGTTAAAGCTTTCAAATACCACTTCCCAACCATTTCCAGCTTCCAAATGAATTAATGCTCTAAAGTCTGTAATGCCAAAACAAATGGCAAAATAATACTATCTATAATGTCGTACCTGTTCACACAGCCATTTACTTTTTGTTCTTACCACTGTTCTCCTTCTTTGTGGCTGCTGAGAAACTGCAATTGTTTGTCTCCTTTCAGGTTCTTCTTCCATTCTTTTTTACCTTGCTACATCTGTACAAATTCTTTCTTTTAACAAAAACCCTGTTGCACAGGTGAACCCTTAAAACTGGCTATTCCACCAACAGAGAATATCTCCAGTGCTTCCCTTCACCAACTGTTGCTTCTGTTTCCAACCTCTCAGTTTCTTCCTCTGGTAATGCTCTCTCCACTATGTCACTCAATCTCACATTGTTTCCTTCATTTGTCTCTGCCTGGTTCATCATCTCTGCCAGCACTTGTGTCTCCTGTCCTCTAGTTTCCACCTCTGTAGCAGTTATTTTTCTCCATCTCCTTCCTTCAATAAGTGCTTTCCTGCTCCTCTTTCCATACTTGCTGCATTCAACTCCATCTTGGATTTTCTGGAACTGCAGTAGCAGCCCTCTGGTGCTACCTAGCAGCTCCAGAGAGTGTGCTTCACTTGGTGTCCTCCAAAGAGTAGGATTTTTTTATTGAATTGCATCACTTATATACAGACAATACTTATTATATACATATTTACATTATTTACAGTTATATATACTTATTTACACTTTTAACTATTCTTCTTAAAGAAGTGTCCCCCACACTGTCATCCACAACCAAAACACACACACTTTATTTAATAATTCTTTAATGTTTCTGCTAATGTTCATTTTCCATTGAAATTACTTTCATTTAATCTTTCAGTCCATAATGTCCATAAAATAAAAAATATTATTATATCCATTTTTAACATCTTTTTTTTCACCATAATAACCATACTGGATCATGTCTATATTTAATTGTTTGGCATTTGTAATACCCTCTAGCATTTTATTCTAATATAATTCTTCCTATAATTTATTCACCCTCACACAAATCAAAAAGACATGTTCAGTTGTTTCATATTCACCACAATTGATACATAATCTGTCTTGCTTTCTCTTATAAGGCATATTTGCTTTGACAGGTAAATTATTAATAGTCTCCAAAGAAAATCTTTATATTCATGTATGTTCTTGTACCATTTATATCTTGTCATTATTGCTTTTTTTAATATCTAAATGTTTCCAAGGGTTAACTAAATAATAAATACTTATAATATTTGAGTACCATTCTTTCCTATTCTTTTCAATTTCATTTCTTCTTAATTTCCACAATATAATCTTATTTTGATATTCCATTACTTCTTCGTTCACTACATTTTAACCCTTTTGTGTACTTCTATTTTTTTTCCCAAAAGCTTTTATACTTGTATGATAAAATAATTCTATCAAGTTTTTATTTTTATTGGAATATCCTTTTTAAGCTCTATGTCATCACAATATCATCTGCGTATGTATACATTATAGGTATTTGCAATTCTTACATCATCTTATATCCTGCGTCTATCATTTTATTAATCTTATCACTATAATGTTCATGACTTAAGAAAACAGTATACTGCTAGCCAGAAATCCCTGTCTTAGCCCACATTCTATTTTTATTTTCTATATTATCCAGCCATTCACATTTTTTCTAACATTATTTCTTTCATATACTGATTTGATTCCTTTTATTATTTTTCAATTTATATTAGATGCTTCCAAAATTTCCCATAGAGAATCATATTGTATTCTGTCAAATCCTTTACTTAAATCTCCTGTTATAATATTTGCTTCCACCATTCTGTTTATAATGTCATCTATTACTTATTTTATTATTTATTATAGAACTTGACTTCCTTTTCCCTTTCTGCCAAGTATTGCTTGATCAAGTAACCTAACTATTTTTTGATAATCTTTTAGTTATTAACTTATAAATATTTTATTATCTGTATTGTTCAGTACTATCAGTCTCCAATTCTTTATGTCATCTTTTTCTCCTTTTTTCCATATAAATGTTATTACTCCAGTACATAGTTCTTCAACTATTTCCAAGTCTAACCACTCATTCAGTACTTCTAGAAATATTACTTTTTGCCAAAGTTCCATTTCATTATACAAATGATATTCAATACAATCTATTCCTGTTGCTGTATTCAAATTTGTATATTTTAATACTTAATTAAACTATTTTATACATATCTTTTGTTCTAAAATTTCTTTATCTTCTTTGACTAACCTATTAACTTCATACTTCTGATTTTGTTTAGTTACATTTTACTAAATGATTGTTTTATATCCTCTTTAACAATTTTACATATCTCTTCTTGAATCCTTAACAATTTTACATATCCCTTCTTGAATCCTTACTTTTTTCCTTCTTTGTCCTTTATCTCCCTTATTACCTTTTTATTCTCTTTCACCGGGTTATTTAAATATGGCACTGCTCTTCTTCCTTTTCTTGTAAGCAGTACGTTTGTTTATGTAGTAATTTCTTAATTCTTATTTGATTAATTTCATATATTTCTGTCTTTTTTCATAGAAAAACTCTTTCTTTATTTAATAATTCTCAAAATATTGCTTGGCTTACTGTTTTATATTTTTCTTTTTCCTCTTATCCTCTGAACAATTTTTGGGCCCTGATCCATGCAGTCTGGGAGGTGTTCATAGAAGGCATTTGTAAGGGCTTCGCAGCTTCCAGGTTCAGTTACAGCACAGACATCCGATGTTCTCCATACTGAGAAGGGAGACATTAAGCCAATTGTTAAAGCTGATCATCTTGTCTCTATATTGTGGCATCATTCTTGGTGAAGGAAGGATACTGCTCAGGGGGGTCGAAAGCATTTTTTATATTTTTCCTGAAAACATGTCCACCAATTTGTCCAGTTTTCATAAAACATTCTCATATTTATATGATCTTTCCATAACTTAATTATTTCTCTCCTATCCTGTTTTAACTCTTTTGCATTCATCCTTTTGATTCATTTGCCTATTTTATATATTCTTCCTTTTAGTGTACTTTATCCATGTCGCTATATGATCTGAACATCTTGTCTTTTTCACTCCTTTCTGCAGGATTTTTAATCTTCCTGATGTTAAGAAATGATCAATTTCCATTTTAGTTTAACTTCTTCTATAAGTCCAATGTATGTTATCCCGTATGTATAACTTGCCACATTTCATTATCTCATTTACCATTTTAACATCATTACTATTTTGTACTTGTTCTTAAATTATAGTCACCCACTAATATTATGTCTATATTTAAACAAGCACAACTAAGAATCTTTTCAACAATATCTCTCTTTCTTTCCTGGGAATGTATGCATATATAAGAATAGCTCTATACACATTTGTGTTCCATCTTAAATCTAATACTGTGATACACCCTAATTCGACTCTCGTGATATCTAGTATCTTGATGTCTTTATGACACAGTATACATATCCCTGAACAAGTATCTGTTCTCATATTCCAAATGACTGATCCATTCCATAATTTATCTGTTTGTTTCATTTCTTCCCGTTAGTAATCTTGTGTCCTGTAATACAATGATATGAGAATATATTGAAACACACCATTCCAAAATTCCTAATCTTCTTCTAACATTTTCATGCTATTAACATCTAAAGCTAATACCTTCATCTTGTAATAGTAATTAGGATGCTATATGTTTCATCCTTTACCATTTTTACTTTCTTTTGCTACTATATTTTTAAATTTCCTTTTCCTTTCTTTCACTCTTTTTCCTATGGAGTTTTTCTTTCCTCTCACTATATGCCAGTTCACATATTCTTCTTCACTTCTGTCTACAGACACTTCTTCTTTTTCTTTCTCCCCTTCATTTGTAATTATTTCTATACGTTATGTCTCAATCTGCTCTTCTTGTTCTTTTCTTTTATCCTGTTCAACATTTTGTACCAATTCTTTTTTCAATAACTTAAACACCTTTTTCACATTCTAACCATGCATGCATCATGCTACCACATTTCTTACATTTCAAATTACATCTTTTTGCATCATGTCCAGTTTTACCACATATATAACATCTTCGTTTATCATATTCACTAATCAAATGATCCCCTTTTCCCCAGAAAAAAACAAGTTTTAGGTTGTCTTCTATATAAAAAAAACTATTACTATTTACATTCATAACACTGGGAATATGCACCACATTATCATTTTCCATTTTTAGTAACTCCATATTCCCATCCTCCAGTCCATAAGTGTCTTTCATCATAAATTTTTGTAGTATCCATAAAGTCTTTATATAAATGGAACAAATGTTCTTTTAGTTCTTTGACCTCGGTTTCAATTCTGAATTGTACATTAACTCTTCTCTTTGTCTTACTGTAAAAGATTGTACCACAAATCGTGACCATGAATTGTCATTCTTCCTTTGTTCATATTTTTCTATAAAATTTTGCATGGCCTGTCCAGTTTCAAATATAATGTCACAAAATGTCTCTTTATTGGTAAGAATAAATGCTCTTACCTCTTTTGCTCTAACACCCAGTGGTGCAATCACCAAGTCCCATACTTCATATCTATCTAGTCCTTTCTGCACATACTATTTTTTAACAGGAACTTTATCAACATTCTCTTGCTGTATTTTTTCCATTATATCACCCCATAATGCTGCTACATACTGTCTGGCTCATTTTGGTTTAAACGTTCTTTTAAGTAATTGTCCCACAGCCCTCTGTACTAGAGGATTGTAATATTGCATTCCTGTTGGCTCTCCATCTTCCCTTCAAACAGTTTGTTTGGAAACATCTCCTCCAACTCAGATACTGCCTCTGCTAATGCTTCTGATACATTTATCTGCTCTGCTATCTCCTTCTCCTCAGTTATGGACAAGTTCTCCACCTCCGACCCCTTTTCGCTACTTGTTCCATTATATCTATGATCATTATTCTGTTTTGTGTTCCTTCCTCTGCTCAGCATTCACTCTCCATTCCTCCTGTTTTTCTGGGCCACCTACACACCTGGAATAAAAATAGGAAGACAAGTGTGTTACACATGAATGTGTCCCCCTACCTCGAAAAGTAAGGGAAGTTTCCTAGTGCCCTTGCCAAATTTCCATTAGTGAGTACAAATATCACCTTGGGTCTTCACTGAAAAAAGGCCACCATCCTAGAGAGACTACATGTATAAATAAACATAATTTAGGGACTGGAACCCCACTACAGAAGATGCTCCTAACTGGGCTCTAGAACTAAAATTAGACAGTGATGCCAAACTTGACAAACAGTCATCTATGTGCCACCACCCTTTTCCTCAAAACTTGAAAATATTCTAAAAGATACTGGAGACGAAGGCATTAAGTATAACCAAATTATTCTTGGGGACTTAATCTTCATTCACTAGAGCTGGAAAAACCCAAATTGGATAGAATGATATTTCTCTAGCACACCTTAATGAGTTGGTCACTGAATGTACCAGACTTAATCCTTCCCTAGAGTGTGAGTTTTTAGTAAACGTACTTCTAATCAATAGACCCATTATGTAAAATTCCTCTTCCTTATTATCAAGCAACCTCATTTATTACTTCCAATTTCTACAAATAGGTAATTCAAGAAGACAAAATTCTACCACCACCACCACCCTCACAAGAGTGGGAAGTCAGAATTTGAGGGTTGCAAGGAGATGTTTTCAATAGACCTGAACTTAGTGAAGTTAAATGGATTATCAATTTACAGGTGGACTGCCCTCTTGGTCTAAATGCAGTAATTCCATTGAAGCCTGTATTGAAGGCAAGGAGACCAACGATTGGTTAATTTGGGGGTGTGCCCCTTTACCAACCATATGACTGGTGCTTTTGTTATAAATGAAGAAAAGGGAGTTGTTTTTTTCCTATGTTCCTATTGGTTGTTAGACTTTTAGCAATGAAAGAGGGAGTCCCTGCCTAATTACGATCTGAAGAAAGTTTACCAAAGTGCTTATCGTCTTACAGTCACAAAAGGACTTTGTTTCACTTAAGGTTTTCTACTTTTTATTGTCTCCTAGAGAGATTGTTTTTTATATAATTGCAATTAAAGTATTTTAATTTTATTTTTATGAAACATTGAATGGCATCAGCTCTTTCATCATGGGGAACAGTACGTTTGAGCTGTGGTGGTGCTGCTTGACAGTTTTTGTTCATTCTTGAGAATGTTTTCTCCTTGCATAGCCAAGCCACTGTCTGATATTTTCTACTTCTTACTCACAATGGGTATGTTTCTTCGCATTCTGAAATATGTTGTTATTTGGTCATTCTCTAAAGTCTCTGCACCATTGGTACTACAATCTTTCAACCTGCTGTCATGTTATGCATAACTGCATTCTTTGAAAAGATAACTCTACACACAGATTTTTGATTTTATCAGTAAATATTAACTCCTGGAAATTTGGTAATATGGCTTTAGAAGAGGTTATAGCACCCTGAAAATCATATACTATGTCATCAATAAAATCAATACTAATATGTATAAGGGGTTACTAGTAGAGGCTACTTTTTATTACAGTGGAAATATTCAGAATGGTTGATCATTAACTCTTGCCAGCTAAACTTAAAAGATCTGCATTTGATGACAAGCTTTTTAAATAGTCCCATGGGTGCCTTCATAGGTGTACCTTCCTTGTAGGCTTGAAATTGGTATTTTTTAAACTTTGAGTGTTGCAAGGTTCTGTCCTAGAGCCACTATATTTCTTTCATTTGCTTAAGGAACAGCTGCAAAGTCACTTGCATAATCTTTTGCACTGGCTTCATGACAAATAATAGAATAAAAATCTGCTCTGAAGATATTTGAATTTCTTCAATAACTAAATGATGTAAACTTTGTACAAGTATTTCACCAGCTTAAGAACCACAATGAACAATTCCTCTAAAGGGATATCTTAGGATTTGTTGCGATCAAAGTCAAGTTGAGTGACAGTTCCAAACCAATTTAAATGCTTTTACAAAACTCATTGACCTCCTTATAACTGAAGACAGAAACCTTGCTCAAAGAATCAAACCTCCTACTCAACGCTAATAAAACTAAGTTAATACTTTTTACCTCAAAATGTTACCAAAATCAAAAGCAATTTTTTACCATAAAGTCAGCAATTAATACTGACATTGAAACTATAACTCACAGTAAACTTCTAGGTGATATAATAGATGGCAATCTCAAATATGTCCAGCATATACTGCACACCATTAAATCTACACACCAGAAACTAGGCTCTCTTTATAAGATCAATAGATTCCTTACAGATACTGCAGGAAAAACTCTAGCCACCATCTTCTTATTGCCAACCCTCTTATATACCACTCCTATCCTAACAAACTCAAATGATACTCAAAGAAAGAAACTTGCCTCCTGCTACAATAAAATAGCTAAATTTGCCAACAATCTCCCTCATAGGACCCACCACTGTCATAGCTTAAAGTAATTAAACTGTCTTGAATTACACAACTACCTACCATATTCACAACTAACTATAGCACACTAACTCATTCATCATCCAGAAAAATGCCCTGCATTACATAACTAATTACTGACCTACTGTCCAGCAAGGGATCTCTGCTCTAGTAGCAAATTCTTATTACCTGGAAATAAGCCAAATGATGTTGCAGGAGACTTGCTGTACTCCCAGTACATTGCTAAACTCAGGAGTAGCATCACCACACAAATAAAACTCTTGGGTAAACTCAATAGTTTTAAACCACTGCTTAAAGAACATCTTAACCAGTCCTGGTCTTGCACATGCTCATTACAAGGTTAAGACTTTGTGCTCACCGTACAATACTCTCCAAATACTCTCCTTAAACAGAATACACTCAACACCTCACTGAAATGACTAAACAACTTTTATACATAACTACTGCCTGTACAATCAATTGGGTTGCACTTGGGCTTTCTCTGTTGTAACTTCCACCTCTGTAAAATCTTAGAATGTATAACTGTAACTACTGTTTCTGTATAAATGTAAATAGAAATGTAACTACTCTGTGTTTAACTGAAACCTAGTATAATGAAATGTAAGCAAATGGAGCTTTTTTCCCCGGGCCTCTGCTCAAAATGGGTATTACCCAGTCGGACTTTCCTGGTAAACAAAAATAACTAACTAAATAAATAAATAATCAGTGTTTCTTCCCTATATACTACAAGAACTGGCTTAAGGTCACATCATTTGAAATAATCATATCTCATGTATCATGAATTGTAAAATGTATATATAAGGATATATTGGGTAAATATGTGACAGGATTAAAATATATACTTTGTTTATTTTATAGAGGAAAACAAAGCAATTGTATCATATTAAGATCACAACAATACACCATTTCTATTTATGTTTTTAAAAGATCTTCCAGGTAGCCAAGTTCTTCAGCCACCACAGCAATGGAAGTTTTTTGTGCTCACACTTTTTTTTTTCAAAGTGTGACACCCTTGCTAACTACTTAGATAGGAAATGTCTTAGAGCAGATGACTGTTTCTTATAGTATGCCTGAGTCCTTCTGGCATTCTGAAGTTTCTGTAAGACTAGGGTATTTTTTCATTCTAAGTGCCTAAGGGAAGACTAATCTATGCATGAAAAGTGGAAGCAATACTTGTAGACTGGAAAAAAATTATTATTCATCAGAATGTACTGTGCTCATATATTTATCAAAGCATGTATTCTGCAATCTGCAGGTTTGATCTAAGCTACACTGTGACTACGCAGAGGACATTGTCTGCACTCTTGGATGTGGGTCGGCTGTGCAGTACTTCTGAATGTCATCCTTCAGACAAGAACTTAATTTGATGTTCTACCACCCATGATCAAATGGAAGTCCTGGCTAACAACGCTAGCTCTTATTGATGAGTATGAGAATTTTATTACAACAGAGGTGCAAATACAAATACTGATGTACAGGCAAAATTAGAGACTGTTATAAATCAATGAAAAGGCAGCGGTCACATTAAAACAACAAAGTAATTTATACTACTCTGCTAAGAATAAACAAATAATACTGCAAACAGGGAGCTGTAATGCAATAAAACCATAAGCTGCACTGTGAATCTAGTAAGAATGCTACTTTTTATTCAGTAACCTTTCATTATAAGTTTCTTTAGGCTGGTGCTAATTCATTAATGGGATAAGTTAAATATTCAAACACACCAGTCCAATTTGATAATAAAAAATTTATGATAAACACCATTTAAAACCATAACTTTTCAAATACTTAATAACAACTGTAGATTTAGTGCCCAATTTCATTGAAAACCTAGGACTGAAAAACTCCACATAAAGTTTCAGAAATACAAATACAATTAATTTGTAAAGAAGGCATACAAATAAAACATGTTTAAAAGCAATACACATAATAATCCAGATATATACAAAATAAATAAAAAGTACAATAAAACTTAAGTATAGCAATATAAGCAACAGATATACTGAGGTAATGGCTTAAAGGAAGGAAAGGCAACATTACATGAAATCATTAAACTTTAAATTAATTAGAAAACAAATGAAGCATATATTACTTCATTCCTTTACATAATAGTTAGTGTTAAACTGAAAGGTATAATGAGAATTCAGAGGAAACACAGGAGTAAAAGTATAGACGGTAGGGGGTGTAAATAAATGGAAAGAAATGGAAAAGAAAAGAGAGTTAAAAAAAAACACCTGAAGAGGAAAAGTACTTTGATGTATTAAACTGCAGCTAGGAGTAAACTAAGTGTGGAGAACTAAACATAAGTTACAATTACATTAACAAGATAGTTGTCATTTAACAAGGTCTTACTGTTTCTGCTGAATATACATTGATTGCTTATGGATATGAAATAATATGGCAGAGTATTTCCGGCATGATATGTAGACAGTAAAAGTGTCTTCACCTAAAGAGCTTTTCCACCTAGGTAGCATAATGAGAAATTTGTCTAATGAATGAAGGTCATGCATTACAACATATCAGCTAAAAAAATACCTTATAGGTGTCCTGATAGGTGAAGGAGTTTAAAGGCAAAGTTATTGTTGGTAGCCTTGGAATGTATGTTCATGCCACCATAAGGGTTTGAGTACAGAGTAAGTATATGCAAACTACACCAAGTACAAATGTCACAACTGTGTAATGCACAGCTTCCAACCTGTCTGTTAAATATGAAAACAGATTAATTAAAAGATCTGAGCCAAGCAAGAGCTTAGGTAGACTGATCTGCTCATTTTATGGTAAGGATGACCAGTTAAATAGGGTTTCAGTCTTTATTAGCAGCCTGCAGTTTAATTTATTTTCTTATCAACTGATGGTGTAAGTTCAGATGGAGCTCAGTGAGTTATGTAGGAACTTAATAGAGTCATCCATGACCACATGGAATCTTCACAATGAAGTGATGATGGGCACATTTTGGGAATGTATCTTTACTGCTCAAAAATATAACATAAAATCTAACGCTTTAAGGCAAAGGCCACAGTATTCCATGCAATTTTCAGGAAATTCCTAATATATTTCATTTTGTACAGAATTAATATCATTGCCAAGATAAAGAAGGCTAGTGTATATTGTAGAAGCCTAAAACTGACGCATTGGTTCCCCTTAGGAGATTTAAAGATTATAAACCAAAGCATACCTAAAATAAATGCTTGAGGGGCAGCCTTTCCCACAAGGTAGGATACTAAGAAATAGAATTCCTATTTCTTTATAACATATCTGTTGAAGAAATAGAATGTTAAACCACAAGGTACAAGCTGGAACACAAATCAATATTTCAGAGGCAGTTTTCCAGTTGGATACAAAGGCTAAAAAATGCCTTGGACACATCCAGAAAAAGGTACTCACCTCCCCCAATATTCATGTACATACACTAGTATTAACAAGTAAGCAGTTATGTTATTTAGGCACTCTATATGTGATAATATAATTAACCCTCAGATGATTCTGCAAATATGTTCGTATGCAGTGATATTTATGTGGTAAAACAGGCCTTTACTTTTCTTTGATACGTCTCTTTCATACTAACATGTCTTTGTTTTTTATCTGCTGTACTGCTTGGTATTAATGATTTTTTAATAAAGACAGTTAACACAAAAGTCAGAATGCAGACAAGAAACCTTTATATTCCAGTGTTGACAAAGGTATTTAAAAGAATTCATGCACACTCTTAAGAAATGTTAGCTTTCTGAAATCCCTTTTGTTACCATGCAACCTCTAGTATAGCCCATGAATACTTATCCATCAGTAAATAATCTTTTATTTATCATCTCATAGGTTTTCTTTGTGATCAGTTCACAATGCTTCATGGAATGAAATAATAAAATGATGAATTATGTAAAGCCATGCAGACAGTTTTTTACTTTTTGTAACAAACAGTTGTGCAATACCTGGCCTAGGCCTAGGTATGCTATATTTTTTGTTTTCCACAACTTTTAAAAATCTTATCTAAAACAAATATGAATTCAAGATCTATTTCCAGAGCTAATCAGCAATTTTTATATTTTGTCCTCAGAGGCAGGTCCAAATTTCCTGTGATCTTTTATTATTATTTTTTCCTTCTCTAATCATTTCTTCTTCGGCTACCAGAGTTTCAGTTTCAACAAGACATCTTGATTTTTTTAGCAAAGATGGTAATATAATAGCATCCGAAAGCTGTTAAGGCTAGTGGTCTTTAAACATTTCAGCTTTGTGTTTTCAGGTCTAAAGGCATTAATGACTGCAAGAAGCTGTTCCACATTGATAACTTGGTCATAGCCTTCCCTGATGAGCAGAGCACTGCTCACCTATTCCACATCTGGTAAAATATCACACTCTGCTAAAGATGTTCATTACGGTTCTGAACATGCTTTGGTCACTTTTCTTTTGTGCAGTAATTTGATCATAGCCCTCCCTCAGCAACAAAATGCTGCATGCCCAATTACTGGCTCCCCTGTGGTCATGTATTACAGTTTTGGATATATGTTGGACTCATGTCTTTTGTGTAATAACTTTGTCATAATCACATCTGTCTGGCATTGTACCTTGTTCCATGGTGAAATGCCATGCTCCTCCATGGATGAGCATAATGGTACTGCACTTATGTTAGCCTTCTACATTTTATATGGTAAATCGGCAACAGCTCTCCCCAATCAATGGAGCATGGCACACACATCCCATATCCAGCACTGTATCAGGCTTCCCAGTAAAATACCATATTCCCCTCTTGACATCCATAGTAGTCCTGGACATATTGTTAGTCTTTTGTGTATGTATTACCCTAAAAGAGAAGGTATTATGAGTTATACCACCTACAAAGTCTGCTGTTACTGATTCCTAAAACTGCTTACTTGCAGTGAACAAAGTCCTTGCAGTCTCTTTCCATTTCCCCACCCCTAATCCTGATTTCTAGTAGCTAAGCTAGTACTAACCATAAGCAGACATCTGTTAAGGTAATTCTAGCTGCTTCCTGCAATCTGCTGCATCTCTTTAACATAGGTGAGTATTTTAAAAACTATTTCCCTGCTAATAACAGAAAAAAAAAATCACAATTTAGGTTTTAATATTATTCTTGGTGTTTCACATTTCTGTGTTCCACTTCCAAGCTTGCCAGACTAGCTGTGCACAGGCAGATGCAGATTAGTTCAAGTTTTGCACTAGAGGTATAGCCCACTTTGATCCTCTTACTCCCCATCCCCAATAATCTGACATATCTCTAGCTACCTGCCATTTTGCCATCTTCCTCCATAAACGTAACCACAGCCAAAATAGCTTCCTAACATTTGTCACAAAACAAAGCATCAGATAAAGTATTTACAACAATAGCACTCGTAACCATAAACCCCAACCAAGCTTAATAGTAAATCCAAATTGTATCATAAGTGGTGCATTAAATATCACTGCTCTTCCTATACAGACACATTGCAAACCAAAGACTGAAAGCTCATTTCACAGCCTTTCCATTTTACCTTAACTAGCAGATTCCTTCATAATAAATAACTCACTCCTCTCTAGTTCTGTAATCCCTTACAAACTCTTTGAACCTTCTTACATCCTTTTCTACCACTAATAAACCAAATCATAACCAAGCTCCTGTTCTTCTTACCTCCACTCCTGTACCAAAACCCTTGACAAGTGCTTCACATCAAGTAACCACTCAGGGACTATTCTGGCCTCTTTTCTTTCAACATCAACTTCTCCATTCTATACATCCCTCTCCTATTTTTCACAAAACCCTCCAAATTCTCTTATTTTCAACTGAAATAATATCATCGCTATCCAAGTCATGCAAAATTTTCAAACACATTACTAGAGTACTCCCTATTTCTAATCTTACTTCTGATGAGTAACACAGGATCCAGTCTAGCCCCCCACCCCTTCATTGCTAATCTTATTCACAAAATTATATCCCAGTTCTACACCCAACAACTAAAACTTACACTCATCAATTATATGAGGGTAAAGAACAAGCTAAAACAACATAATTGGTATACATAGTCATCAAAATGGCTACAACTGCTGGTTGGGATGGGAGCTCTCTGTGGATGAAAGTACCTCATGCTGGCCCTGATGTCTCTTGCTGACAGAGGCCAACAATAAACATTCCCTAACACTGGATAGGTAATCATAAATTCATCCCCAGGCTGGCCTCATGTCTCTTATAGACCCAGGCCAACAGTAAACATTCCCTAACTAAGATACCCCACATACACACACATAACTTTTTAGCGACTTCCTAACCACTATACCCCTCCTAACATACCCGTCCTAACAAAAATACCCCCCCATTTAAAATGTATATCTTACCAGGTGATGCAACTGGGTTGAGTTGCTTAGCTAGGCTTATAAAAGCCCAGGTGGTCGATAACCTAGTACATACCTATGAACCTATAGGTTTCTATTATTGATTCTGTCAATTGTGCAGCTATCACAGAATCATGGATCAAAGATAACACTTCTGACCAATTCACCACTTCTTTAGTTATTCCTACATTTTCACTGCATAAGCAGGAGTAGAATGGTAGTGGAAATTTGTAAACAAACCTTAATATCCAACTCATCATACAAGCCAACAGACCCAATGACCAAGATTAAAACTGGCTATAATACTTACTCAGTTCATCTAGCCATGACATATCTATCTCCCCCTTCTCATTATGCAAATTCAAACAGCTTATTCATCAAAGTTTCCCATGTAAGCACACACTAATATCAGCAGACTTCAGTATCAACTTATTAGGTTCCTTAAGTCATGATGTAAACAGCATCCTCACAGGCAACAATTTCATATGCTACAATCATACCCTTCTTTACCTTGTCATTATAAACTTTCCAAATTATACTCCCTCCATCAAAAATGTCCCCCTATCTCTCAGTAATCATTTTCATATTACTTTAGTCACCTCCATACCACACAATAAGTCCCTCAAACTAATTTTCCTTTGTCTAAAGGTCATAACAAATAACACTTGCTCTAAAAGCTGAATAATAAAATGCTGACTGGCCTCCAGTTTTAAATTCTACAGACCATTATGAAGCAGCCATTTGTCTAAGTAATAAACTATTTATAAAATGTACACTTTTCCTTAATATGCACATTACATATGACAGACACAAGTACTGGTTTGTAAATAGCTAAAAGGCCTCTTCAGACTTAGACTCAGTATGCTCAAATGAAAACAAAACCCTATCCAAGACACAGCAGACAGATTCATATTCCTTAAAAACAACCAAAAGGCAGGGTGAAGATATACGTCTTATTTCCTACAGTCGTAGCAAACAGCTACTGTCAAACAACCTAAACAATTTTGAAAGTCTTTAAACAAATTACAGGGCACTCATCCAACAAGATCAGAAATGGCAATGGTTTTCCAATACCCCTTCAAGGCACCTAACAACAAGCAACGTCCTGAATGAATTCATACCTCTCTTTCAGGCAACCCAAAATACTTCCATCTCTACTCCTGACTGCCTCCCTTCTACTCTTCCAAGCTAAAATTAAAAGTAAAACTGTACTCTTACTACATTACTAAACTACGGAAATCCGTTCCACTACAGCAAAACTTACAGAACATGAAAAATGCTTTAAAGTTTAAAAGCCTACTAAATCAGCACCCATGACATTCCTGGCTCTGCTCTTGCTCTAAACACGCTTAATACCTACCAAAGTAACTTATTAATCTACTCACCTCAGCAAAAAACATACCTTCTCCTTCCTAATTAATCAAATGAGGAACCCACCACAATGTCATTGTTCTCAACTTCTGTAAACAGTCCATACTTCTCTGTTGCTTTCCTCTCCTTTCTGCCACTCACTTATTCTCCTATCTCTCTCATTTTACCTCCACTTTGTAACTACAAAACTAAATGCAAATGTAAAGGAATGTTTTTTTACTATTTGTTTTACATTTTGTTTCTTTCTTCTTATAGCATTTTCTATACCATTAACTACTATGTTTATTTGTTTTCTATAGTAATCCAAGACTATATATAATGCAACAATGAATAAAATACATGTATTGAGAAAACTTGTAACTTATGAATGTAAATGTGGCGATATCCTACCTGGGCCACTGCTGAAAAAAGCCATTTCTATCCAAGTTGAGCTATCCTGGTCAACAAAGACAAATAAATAAATTAATTATTTCATCAAAGTCCCTCTGATGCCCCTCCAGGTGATAGTGTCCTTCCATTGTTTATTAGTCTGTGTTAAGATTACATAACCATCTTTCTGATTCAACACACCCATCCCCCAAATCCCCAAACCATACTCTGTCAATGACTTCAAGTCCATTTTCATCATCCCTGAACTAAGCAAGATACTCCAGAAATTAGTTTACTAGCAACTAGTCAACTAATTGAAAAAATATTCCATGTTCTCAAGTCACCAACACAGCTTTTGGTCAAGAAGCAACTTAACTGCTCCTTATGCTCTTACAGATGACATTCCCCTAAATGTAGGCAAAAGAAATCTGATAGTCTATATCCATAGACCTAACCAAAGCTTTGACCTGCTTGAAAATGTTCTACAGATCAATGTCCTTACAGATGCTGGTATTCATTAGAAATGCCTGTAGTTCTGAAATATTCAAAACTTCAACACAAACTCTCTAAGCTACTTTTACACATAATCATGCATTTAAGTTGCTCAGAAGACATTCACCCTAATCCTGGTCACACCCCAAATGCAGTTCATTACCCAGCCCCTCACCATCAACACTTGCTTTGTTCCACAGTAGTAGCAAATTCTCCCTTCTTATCATTAATATGAATGTAAGAAGCATAGCAAACAAATTCCATGACCTACATTCCCTACTATCCCTTTACTCCCCCGACATTGTAACACTAACAGAAACATGGCGTAAACCAGATATCAGTAGCAGCGAAATTAGTGCACCTGCTTACAACATCCTACATAAAGATAGGAAAAACAAAAAAAGGAAAAGTGTTGCAATCTAATTCAAAGATCACCTTATACTAGACCTTCTGGACCTCTCCATACCTGAATTTGATAAGGCAGAATTAATATTTGCCAAGTTAACAATTAACCCCCAAAAACACCTAAATATCATAGCTGGATATAATCCACCAGGCAACAATACTGCCATACATGAAAGTATACTACAATGGATCTACATATCTCTCCCACAAGAAGCTATACTCATGGGTGACTTTAATATTGATTGGCTCCTTTGTTCCTCTCCAAACCCTACATCCTATGTAAAACTTTACAGCTTCACCCAATTCACCACATCTCCCACTAGGACTGATAAAACATCTAAGCATCATTCAATCCTTGATTGGATTTTGCTTAGCAACCCTAATTTCTCATCCCACTCAGGTTGTCTCACTGTTTGCCTTAGTGACCACAACCCAACCTTTCTCCTAAGAAACCACATCATCAAAACTGCCAGCCCTCCATCCATCTAATCAGAAACAAAAAAAAACCTTTGATCCAAACAGGTTTATCTCTGCCCTAAAAAGCTGCAATTGGGAACTTCCCAAGCACCTGCATCCAGAAGAAGCTGTTCTCTCCTTTAACTCCACCTTCCTAAACATACCCAACTATCATGCCCCCCCCCCCCCCGAACCATTAGAATGTAATCAAAATATGCACCCTGGCTAAGTAAAGACTCAAGATCCCTACTCAGAACCAGAAATAAAGTCTGGGAACAATATCATAAAACCAAATCCCATATAACTAAACAAACCTTCCTAGAATTCAGAAATAAAGCAAAAAAAAAAAACTAGTAAAGTTAAACAAAAGGAACTATTATTACTACATACAAAAGCCCGCCATGATGAGAACAAGTCCTTCTCCTTCCCATGAGGTTTGTCCTAGTCCTTCCCCTTCCAGCAAGAGCAAGCTGGGTGCTACCCAGCCTATGGATGCTGCAGTCCAATCCCCTTCCAGTCTATGCAGTTGTAACTGCATAGACTTCTGGGATATTTGCTGCTGAATGCTGTCTTCCTAATCCAGACTGCTGGTGACACAGTCTGGATTCTGTGTGCATGCTCCAAACTGGTTCACCAGCAGTCCAGATATTGGGAAATGCTGTGAGTGCGCATGCATGATTTTCTGGGACTCACGTTTGTTTTATTTTTTGTTTTACAGCTGGGGGAGCTGCAGTCCTGCAGCCCAATAGCACGAGCCTCCCCTGATTTACCCCAGTGCCTTTTCCTTACTAGGAGGACGTTTACCTGAGTTGCATGTTGGCTACTGTTGTATGTGTTCTTGTGACTGTCTCTCTTTCTGAACCATGTGTTGGGTATGATCAAACCATTTGACAGACAGAAGTCTAGAATGGCTTCTCCTTCTTTGTTCCTGTTGCCCCACCCATGTGGACCCAGGCAGTCCTCATATTCTGTTCTGTCTGCCCCGATATGTGCATTCAAGTCACCCATTATCAACACTAGTTCATGTTGTCCTGCTTTATCTAGTAGGCCCTGCAACTACTGTCTGAATGCACTTTTTTCCTCACTGTCACAACCCTGCCATGAGTCTGTCATTAATTCTGATGATATCCCTCACTGCCTTCTGAAACCTCTCTCTCACCACAATTCCCACACCATTTATAGCCTGTTCCCCTCCTGAGTAGTAGACTCTGGATTCTAAGCCAAGTGGCTTTGCTGCACTGCCCTTCCATCTTGTCTTTTGGATATATAGAATGTCCAGCATCTTCCGATTCATCATGTCATCCACTTCCAAGCTGCATCCGGTCAGTGAACCTACATTAAGTGTAGCAATTCTCAGTTCATGTTTGTCAGGCTGATTAATTTTAAGTCCAGCTTTCACTCAACAAAGCTATCCCAGGTAACCCAGGCTGGGCAGCTAGACACCAGCCGGCCAGTACCTTATTGACCCAGGACTGCCTTCTGAAGCCTCTCTCTCACCACAGTTCCCACACCATTTATAGCCTGTCCCCCTCCTAAGTAGTACACTCTGGATCCTAAGTCAGGTGGCTTTGCTGCACTGCCCTTCCATCTTGTCTTGGCCAGTAGATTATTGACCCAGGGCTGCTAGGCTTTATGGTGGGCACACACTGGCCTATAGGGGCACATACACCCCTCCCTCTGTTAGCATAGGTCTCTGGCATAGGTCGGGTCCTCAACTCACTTATCACTGGTAATTACCAATGCCCATTTTGGTGACATTAGTCAACATGACCCAGTCACCTAGAGACATATTTTACACTGTTTGAGTGGCAAGGCCTGCCAGAGCACACAGTCTATGCTCCATGTTCCCCTATCTTGAGGATACTGTACACCACAGTAGATGCCCAAAGCGGATGGTCTGTATAGCTCTTCCCCCTATAGGGCACCATGTAGATTCTGTGCTGCTGCCCACAGCTCCATTCATTGGTGAGTTTTGAGATGGAAAAACTCAGCATGTTTTTCATAGGTGTGAGGAACACCACAGAGATACAGGGAGAACATGCAAACTCTGAACAGGCATTGGTCGGAGGTCAGGATCAAACCTTGTACTGTCTGCATGGGAGCCAAAGACCTTAACATTTATGCCAAATGGAATCATATATATACACACATATATATATATATATATATATATATATATATATATATATAGAGAGAGAGAGAGAGAGAGATTAGATATAAATATAGATAGCTATAGATAGATATATATAGGTATAATGTGTGTGTGTGTGTGTGTGTGTGTGTGTGTGTGTGTGTGTGTGTGTGTGTGTGTGTGTGTGTGTGTGTGTGTGTGTGTGTATGGACATGGTGTGTTTCTTGGGATGGGCTATTCAGATGATTGTATATAACATTTTAAATACATAGGTAGGTGTTCCTGTGGAGGATAGGTATGGAGGTGGGTAGATTATGTACCAACTAAGATTTTATTTTGCAGTTTGAAATGAAACCATCACTTGGCATTCATGCACTGGAGCTGATTTTATACATATCTGATAAGTCTATATAAGCAATGCTATTTATCCTGTAATTTGATTTTCTGTGGCAGCCAGTTGTTCCCCCCCTGCAGTAGTCAGCATAGTTTGCTAGCTATCAATTCTTAGTAATGCTTAAAATGCACTTTCATAGGGTCACCATGAGAGGTCACTGCGAAAATTAGAAGTTACTACACAATGCTGCCTTTACAGTGTTAAATTAAAATTATTGGAATCGCCGCTTGTAATAATGCAAGAATGAATGTGTGTTTCACTGGAGGATGGTTAGTACTCCTCATTATAACTGCAATATTTTGTGTTTACACATACTTGCACTTGTTCTGAGTAGGCCATGTACAGTCTGGCTAGGATATAGAAGCCAAACCTAAGAGGATATCCAAAATGGCTACCTATGACAATTTCCTCATTAATTATGTGTTTCTCTGGATGTGCACAGCTGCATTTTTCTTCCTTACCATATGCTCTTTATATGTCAAAAACAGATAAAAAGCCAGCAATTGTCACGTGACAAGTACATGGATTTCTTGGTGCTTCTGATTTCCAACCCCCAGAAGGCACACATCTTTACTGTAACTTGGGGCTGATGTTTATGACAATAATGGATAAAAAAGTAGCTGTCATACAACTGATATTTGGATTTAAAACTGAGTGCAACCTATTGCCACTCCCAAGTTACAATGCATATCTTTGTGTCATCGTGTTGGTGCTTTATATTGACATGGATAGAAAGCCAGTAGGTGTAACACCAGTAGTGTTTGGATTTGTAACTTAGGACAGTGATTTTCAACTCCTACAAGATGGCAAAGAACTTTATTTGCGACTTTGGGACTGTGTTTTTGTGTCAATAATGGATACAAAGCCAGGAAATAACCTTGGATATTAGTTTTTCAACTCCTAAAGGTGGTAAAGAACTTTATTTGCGACTTTGGGACTGTGATTTTGTGTCAATAATGGATAAAAAGCCAGTAAATAACCTTGGATATTAGTTTTTCAACTCCTAAAGGTGGTAAAGAACTTTATTTGTGACTTTTGGACTGTGTTTTTGTGTCAGTAATGGATAAAAAGCCAGTAATTGTAATCCAAGTAGTATTTAAAATTGGACCTTAATGCATCCCATTTCCAGCTGCCAAAGGATATAAGACATGCCTCTCAACTGCCCAGATTTTTACAGAATGTCCAGACTTTTATAGATTCATAGGTTGGTACTGGGCTATCTACCCAAAGGCATATAGTAGCCCAGCCACATTGTGTGGTATTCACCGCCCCTTTTGTAGTTCCCTAGACCCTTGTACTAGCAGCTAGTAGCCTTGGCCCCTATCTAGTAGTGCTGTTGGTGTGATCCCCGATGTGAACTTTCTGTTACCAATCCACTCATCAAAGTTCCTCCTGAAGAGTGATAGTGAGGGGCTCTGTCTTATGTAGATCGGGACCCTGTTCCATAGTAAGGGAAGTCTCTGTGAAGGGAATCTATCCCTCCAGCATGTTCTATTCATTGTTGTGTTGAGGTTTATATCCCTAGAGTGTGTAGTTTGAGTAGATTTGGTTTTGCTAAGATGGAGCATGTTCAACAATTCTGGGTTGGACATGGCTCTGTACGTTAGACAGAGATCGCCTCTGAGAAAGCGGTATGCAACAGAGAACAGTCTTAGCTTTTTCAATCGTGCTGCATAGGGCAACTGTTTGAGGCCAGTAGCTTGGTTAGGTACCTCTGTGGTCTCTCCAGCTGCTGGAGATGTCTAGCCAGGTACATTCCAATTGGTGCATTGTACTCAATAATGGGTCTGATGAGGGAAGAGTAGAGGGGCACCATTACATCCTTAGATCTTGATGCGAACCCTTTCGTGATCAGATGGGTCACATAGAAGGATTTTCTAACCACTTTGGCAACATGGTTATCAAAGGAAAGCTGACTATCTACTTGGGTCCCTAGATCCCTTATTTCTTCTTCAGATTTCAGGGGATTACCTCCTATGTTGTAGTTTGCGGGTACTATGTTTTTTCCAAAGGGGATTACTATGCATTTTTTTGCATTTAGCTTGAGACCATGGCTTTGATACCAGCATCAGTCTCATTTAGACCCTTCTGGAGGATCTCCATGTCGGCCAGAGACTCTATTATAGCACCCAGTTTACAGTCGTCCGCAAACTTAGCCCTTCCGTGCTTGACTGTACTTCTGAGAAGTAAATGCCAGACATATATAATCATATTTTTGGTCTGTTCCTCATAAAATGTGTTTTTCTGGCAAATCACTAGGATGTTCTGAGGATTGAAGTCATCAAATAATGGCATGCATTTCAGTTTCAGACTTCAAATTGTTAAGAACATGTATGTTAACACAAACCCTTTTTAAACTTTTTAAGTTTATAAGAGCAATATTTAAAATCTGTCCCTACTTCTGGGTCTTTGCCCCCCACCCCATTTTGTCTGGCTTTGCCCAGATTTCTTGCACAAAGAGGTTGAGAGGTATGACATCAGAGATCTTTGTGAGCTGGAGTTTCTGCCTAGAATTATAAAGTTGCATAGAAAGACAGCTAAATTAGTATTAATTTGCAACCTAGTACAGTGAAATAGTATAATTTATATTGCTTTTTCTACTCTAGTAGGATATAAAGATGAATGAAGGCATAACATGGGCAGTTCTAATTGCATACGCATGGCTCTGACTCCATTCATGTAAATATCTAATGAAATGCAATAATAACAAATGTTATCTGTGATGTTCTTGATGAAGTTAATGGCGGATACTATACACTGATACTATAATTAACCATCTAATATATAGATGGATTATAACCACATAGATAATGTTAACAATATATAATAAAAGGCTAGATTGTTGTTATTGTTTAAGCTATGCTATACAATGGATAGTATAATTTTTTGATCCTAAAATCAAATGGCTGATTTGCATTATCTTACAGGTATAATATCAAATCACCTTATGAAAGAAATATCAAACGAATGCAGAAACGAAAGAATCACTCAAACGCCTCAAATAGTCAGAACCTGGCAACCTTTAAGACATCCCATTTCATGTTTAGTAGCATAAAATAAAACCTATACCTACAGATTAAATGAAGTAAATCAAAACAGAGCTTATACTCTCCTTCACTTCTCATCACGAAAATACCCCCCAAAGAACAGTATTTAAGAGTAATACTAAGCCCTGCATGATTAAATAAGGAAGAATGGCACAAGATACCATTTTCAAGCATACACACACACACACACACACACACACACACACACACACACACACACACACACACACACGCGTGCGCGCGCCTAGAGAACAGAATACTGTAATTCTTGCAAATGCATTCTTAACCATTTTTGGCTTTACTTTTAGGAGAATGTCATGTTTTCACAATTAAATTCAGCATTTTCCTCACACTCCAAAAGATTTTTTCCATAGCACCACTTTATAGACAAGCCAGAAAGACTCAAAACATAGACCATATCACTATTAGGAGACTATGTCAGAAAATAATTACCTAATAATACTCTACAACAATAAAACACCAGTCATACAGTATTGTTTACAGTATGTCTACATCAGTTATTGAAATTATTTTGTTATGCATTTCAGAATTAATAAATATGTATTAAAAACATTAAATATATCCGAAGTCCAAAGGAAAAATAAAGCTACCCTGTTCTCAGATGAAAAATTTAACTGTGAAGCTTTTGAGGGAGAAAGGTATTATCCATATAATTGTTTTAATTCAGTTTAAGTTCTTAGTAAACTTGTTATTACGAGTCTGTTTTCCATCACTTTAAAACAAAAGTGCACTGCACAATATACCTACATTGCTTTTTAACCTGAACAAACAATTCATAGTTCCATGAATAGGATCCCACATGTAACATTTGAAAGAAAACACAGGCTACTAATAGCAAAAAACTCCCATACCTCTCAACCTCTTAGAACAAGAAATCTGGACAAAGCCGTATATAAAAGTGGGACAAAGGACCAAAAATAGGGACAATTTTTAAATATTGCTCTTACAAACTTATAAAGTTGATAGAATAACAGGTTTTTGTATTAGCATGAAGGGTATGAAGTCTGAAACTAAATGTGTCTGTCATTATTTTCTAACTTCAGTCTTTAATGATCTGTCACTAATTTGCCAGCAAACCACAATTTTATGTAAAAATGGCCAAAAATATGAGGCAACAAATGTGGACATTCTGCAAAAATCTGTAGAGCTGAGAAGTATGATACCCCCCCCCTTATCAATTACTGAAAAGGTACTGCATGTAATGAAGATAAACCCATTAAGAATAATAATTCAGTAGTGTAGTTAGGGTAGACACACACAAACTTAGCTCCCAGCCGTTCCCAGCATTGGCAGAATAATCAGTAATCTTAAAACCATTTCATGAAGCAGTAATAAGCAGTGCTTCCCATATTCATGAGGCTTTAGTGGCTGTCATTAAAATGTTATTATCTAGACCAGGTGTAGGACTCTACAAACAAATACCAGACTCTTCTGCCATTGTCTTGTGTTTCTACAGCCAGCACATTTTGCATGACAAACATTTCCGCTGATTTATGTTTTCCTTAGTCTTATATTAATCTCAGAAAGATAAGTTTTTAATAAAAACAACATTTTGAGGGCCTAGGCTATTTTTTGTAGTTTCAGCAAAATTCCTGGGATATTGTAGGTACTATGGAATTAGCCCTCCAAAATGCACTATACGTCTAGAACGCCACAGTCTGTCCTTGTCAGTAGACTTGTATGATAGACTTGAGTATATTACATAAATAAACCAAAGAAGCTTGATAAAATGGTGATTAGTCATGTGATCCTGTCGACAATGGATCAGGTCTGCTTCACAGATGAAATGTAATGGTTTGGAGATTGCCATCCTTAAACTAAACTAGCAAAGAGTGTATTATAGACAACGGCTATTAAAGTACAAAGAAAACAGTATCAGCCTTATTAAAAATGGATAGGTATTCACCTGGACCTATATATATTCTCTGCATCTTTTGCCTTCCTCCGAATTAAATACATGTTTTGCTCAGGCTTTGTCCTTATTCTTCACCTGACTTCCTCGGTGTTGTAGTTTGTGAGATGCATTAGAGAATTCAGTAGTTAACAACAGCTTCTTGCAAAGAATACAGTACAAATATGGGATTCTATTAATTAGAGGCCATTCATGTAATCTGACTAAACTAACCCTACTCCTTATACCTTCCATTTCAGAGATTTCATACCCACATCCCGGCCTCCCCTTACACATATCCTGTTTCCTTGAAGCTTTCCTGACTGTAACTAGTGCCTTTTTTAACTGCATTACTTGAATCACCTTCTCCTTCACTCATCTCTTTGAATGATATCTCTATTGTAGGAAGGTGGTAAAATCCTCCTGTATAGATAGGCTATCTCTCATGTCTCACCCCAGACCATTAATTTTCTCATCCTGATCATACTCTTTAACATCTCTCTTTTGTCTTCACCACGAGTTACCCACTAGATGAATTTGTGCGCAGGTTACTTTGTACAAGATGCCATGACTACCCCACACTGTAGCTAGCAGGATGGCCTTATTCCAGGGGGAAAGCTTTCAACACATCTGACACAGTCCTCTTGGCCAAACCTTTCTCTTCTCTCAACTGTATTCTCACTCTTTATTACTACTCTTTGGCCTACACTAATTTTCTCCACAGGATTCCATTATTGTTACCATGATGTGACTTTTTTATGTGTGTGTGTGTGTGTGTGTGTGTGTGTGTGTGTGTGTGTGTGTGTGTGTGTGTGTGTGTGTGTGTGTGTGTG
The DNA here is from genome assembly GCF_019279795.1 of Protopterus annectens. Classification (NCBI taxonomy): domain Eukaryota; kingdom Metazoa; phylum Chordata; order Ceratodontiformes; family Protopteridae; genus Protopterus; species Protopterus annectens. The sequence goes on along the minus strand of NC_056743.1, from coordinate 1,346,387,784 downwards.
TGTGCGCATGCACGCATGTGTGTGTGTGTGTGTGTGTGTGTGTGTGTGTGTGTGTGTGTGTGTGTGTGTGTGTGTCTGGTGTGTGTCTGTCTGTATTCAATATTATGTACTGTAGGTGTAGCTGAATTAATCCTACCTGTAATGGAAGCTGGAAACAGTAGAGACATTTGCTTGTCATTGCCAGGGCCTGGTCCACAGACCACAGGAGCTATACAGGTGGCAATACAACACCTAAACAAAAGCCTTTTAAGAGATTTATGTGGGAGCCTGATATGCAGCAAGAGCTTGTCTAAGACCAGAGGGGCCAAGTGACCTGAACGAAGATAGTCTGAAGCAGGTCCAGAGACACATGCAAGGAAGGCCTGTACATTCCATGCAAATGAGACTTGAGGTAGTACAGTTGTGTTAAGTTACACTTGCCATAACAGTAGATGTTCAGATTCCTCACTGCTGCTGTAGCCTTTTGGCTTGGTCTACTTCACATGACTGAAAACTCAAAATACTGAATTTCATTTGACTGAGACCACTACTTTCTACACTACTATTGGTATTCTGACAGTCCGCACTTTAAGTTAAAGTAATGTTTTTTAATCACAAACAAGTCACTGGTGAAGGGAAACACACCATGTCTATGGCTTAAAATTCAGTATTTTGAAATTCGCCATTGTAAGCTTTCAGTATAATTAGACTCAGTCAACTGAGTTTTCAGTATTTTGAAAATTAGGTATTGTGGTCTCAGTCAAATGAAATTCAGTATCTTGAGTTTTCAGTTATGTGAAGTAGATCCCTTTTGACCATATGGGTTGTATCCTGCCTAGAATACCACAACTGTCCAGTTTCACAAAGCACTGGTTCTTTCCCACACCTTCACTCTGTCTGACTACTGATTGGTCAGCCCAGAGGAGGGAAATCAGCAGTCATACTGAAGAAATCTTTGGAACTTTCTGGCTCATAAAGAGAGAAGAGCATACTCATTCTGACTGAGTAGGGGGATGGCAGGTGGGTGCCCTTACTGCAGTAATTAGGAATTCAAACATCTACTGTTCTGGTAAGTGCAACTGATACAACTGTACTATGTTCATCATTCTCACTGCTGCAGTAGCCTTTTCACTGTATGAGCTGATTACCAAAGCCTATCAAACTTGGGAGGAGGAAGTCTAGGGATCCAGGAGTCCCTGGAGAATAGTCTTAGCAAAGCAAGTCCTGGACCTGGAAATGGAATTGAGTTGGTAATTCTTTGTAAAAGTATGTACAGAGGACCAAGTTGCTGCCTCTACAATGTAGAGTCCACATTTTTCCAATATGCTATTGTAGATGCCAAGACTGTAATAGAATATACATTTGTCCTGCATGGAATTTATTTACTATCATGGGTATAACAAAAGGCAATAGCTGAGGATAACCACCTTGAAATAGCCTGTTTTGACATGCAGTTTGAGGATAACCACCTTGAAATAGCCTGTTTTGACATGCGGTGCCCCTTCTTTGTCCTCTCATAAGAAATATATATTTTCTTTTCTCCCTGGTTCTGAGGACCTGGATAGATCACTGTGAGATTGCTTTATTTAAAGTAAACGCTAAACCACTTTGGGCATAACTGCAGGATTTGTTCTTAATGAGACCCCATTAATATGGAAGACCAGATAGAGCTCATCCATCATGACTGCTTGCAACTCAGATACTCATCTTACAGATGTCAGAACAATAGAAAGTACAGTCTTCCATGTAAAGAACCTTAAGTCTGCCTGATGAGCTGCTTCAAAGTAAGACATAGTTATCCCAGCTCAAAATTAAAATCCCAGGAAGGGGTCACCTGTTTTCTAGGAGGCCTAATATGTAAAACACCCTCAACAAAATGTTTTGCTAAAAGCAGAGAAGAAAGGGGAGGATCCATGGGCATTCATGCTAAATTGGCCTCCAGATGCACCATTATAATAGACTAAGACAGGCCAGAGGAAATTAACTCACAGAAATATTACTGGTACATAATCCCACATAGGGCCCTGCTTATTGGCTAGGAACAAACTAGAAAATCTTTTCCACATGCCAGTATAACATTTCCTATTGATAGGTTTCTTTGCTTCCTTTAGCACCTGTAGCACTACCTCATGAAAAAGGTCTCAAAATTGAATCATCCAGTCAGTCAGTTATTTGAGACTGGGGTGTATCAAACTCAGTTTGTGAGTAGGTTTATGGCAATTGCCCTTCACCGATTACATAAGAAAGGAGAACTGATGTTGCCTGGGCCAAAAAGGAGTCAACACAATTATTTTTATAGAGTCTTTCTGAATCTTCAGAATTACCCGTGTTATCAGAGAAAATGGGAGAAATTCATAAAGGAACATTCCTGACTAAGGGAATGAAAATGTCTTTGTTTTTCAGGCTTGTTTGCAAGGAGACCTGCAGTAGAATTTGTTCAGTTCTGTGTTTTGAAAGGAGGCAAACAGCTCTATTTGAGGTACTTCTCACAACCGGATTAACTCCTGGAAGACCCCCCCCAGTTCAATTTCCATTTGTGACGGTCTGTCCTGGTCCTGTTCAGCTTATCTACCACTATATTTTGTTCTGATGGAATGTAAGATGCTTAGAGGGTTAAGGACTACTGTAGAGCTACCTATGAATCCATCCTAGCCAAACAACATAGAAGGTACGACTTTGTACCCCCCTGCTTGGTTATGTATTATGTTACTGTGATGTCTGCAATCACCTAAAGAGGTTCAGGGAACAGTAGATAATGAAGAGATTTTAAGGCATAGATCACAACCAACATCTCTTTGACATTTATGTGCTTTGGTCCAGCTAAAGAATTCCACAGGACTTGCACCTTTATCCCCATAGAAACTGGTCCCCCAAGAAAAATCTGAAGCAGCTGCCATTACAGTCTAACTTGGGATCTGAGGAGAAAAGGGGAGACCTGGATGTAGAGCCATTTGCTGTCTCTACCTGTGTAGTCCCATTTTGACAAAGTCCAAAACTAAAATCTGAAATTCCAGAGGATGAAAAACCATTGAATTTTTCTCATGTGTAACCTGGTTAGAGGAATCATGAGAATCATAGAAGCCATGAGCCCTTGAATCCTAAAATATTCTCTTGCAGATGTCTGAGACTAATTGGAAAAGCTCAGAAAAGTTTCCAGATATAGATTCACCTTCTTTTGGGTAAGAAAGGTTTTCTGAGAAGTGTCTATAAACCAGACCAGAAACAGAATCTTGTGGATGTCTGTACATTATCTGAAATCCCAGGCCAGTAAGAAAAAAATTAAACCATACATCTCAACTATCCCAATTTTTGGGAATGTACAGATTTTTGCATCATATTTTTTGGTCTGTTGGTCATAGCATTTGTGGTTATCTGCCAAATCACTGAGGATTAAAGTCACTAAATAATGACAGACATTTGAGTTTCAGACATTATATCCTTCTGAAAATGTATGCCATCATTAAAACCTGTTATTCTAGCAACTTTCTAAGTTTGTAAGAGCAATATTTAAAATATGTTCCCATTATTTTAGCCTTTGTCTGGATTTCATGCCACAAATAACGCTGGTGTAAACTAATTTGAGACGCGACCTCCCGACTTGGATGACATGAAACATGAGAGATTTGAGAGCCTCTCTGATTACAGCCCAGGCCTGAATGACCTTGACAGTATCCTACCTTCACCAAGAATGATGCCACAATACAGAGATAAGATGATCAGCTTTACTTTAACAAAGCTACACTGGTGTGTCATTCCAAAGGGGGATCCAGTATCTGTCTGATGGGATGACATGCTGGACAAGCCATGCTGCGCAAAGGGACGGCTTGCACCCTGATCACTATGGCAAAACTAAGTAAAAAATCTAATCATCCAATCAAAAAAAACAAAGAAAAATCTAAAAAAATGCAAAAAGACAACAAAGACAATCATAAGGCTCTCTTTAGAAACCTAGGAGGAAAACTCCCAGAAATGCTCAGACAGAGTTCATTAGTTCAAATGATTGAGAAGATTACTGATCTTGCAGACATTGCCAACAACAGCTGTGACAAACAAAGTAAACCCCACCTCTCCCCCTCCCCAAAGAAGATATCTCACTCACCAACCATCTCCCCCGCCCAAGTGAGAAGCGCCTAAGTGAGAACTTTCAAAATCCAAAACACCTGATCCCATCCTCCTGATGGTGCTCCTGCCGTGTGCTGTGAAAACTCTGAACTCAATGAACAGCTGACTAATCAAAGTCCAAAGCTGATACGACTCCAGGGGTCCTGGACACAACTGTGGCGCGGACTGCAAATGTGGTCCCCTTTCATAAAGGCACCACTTACCGGCCCATTTGCTTGACAGCTTGACCATTCTGCAAGCAATGGAGTGGGAGGAAATGCACCTCATCCATAAAATGGACCTCAAGGAATTTGCAGGACTTGGGATCTAGTTGTGTTTGGTTCAAAGGCAGATCTATGCCTTTTAAACTTGGTTGACTTTTTTCACACAGTCCAAACAGTCATTGATGAGGAATATGAGTCCACTTGGCCTCTACAGCCGATCTGGCTAAGGCCTTCATACAATACCCCACTCGTATCATTGAAAACTCATCAGCTTAAATGTACCCATTAACAAGATCAGATGGGCTGCAAACTGGCTGGAGGGACAAACCCCACAGGGCAGAGCTTGCTGGCCATGTCAGACTCAAAGCCTGTCACAAGTGGTGTCCCACAGACATAGTACAAATACACATCTGACACAGATTCACAGAAAGGTACAACAGGTAACCTTCCAAAGGGCCTAAAGCCAGAAAGCCAAACCTGTGAAAACACACTCGAAAAAAAAAACCAAAAAAAAATTAGACCAAATAGGCGAGCAAAATAAAGGCATAATAGCCACTGGAGCAGAATCTGGGGACCCAGGACCTAGGGACCCAGACCTGTAGGGACTAGTATGAAAGACCTATTAGTGGGAAAACCTTATTTAGGCAGGATACAAATTAGGAAGACCCTCTCATCAGAGCATCATCGGTCTCAGTCTCCTCACTCATCACTCATCTTTACTCATCACTCATCAACCAATGATTCGGAACCTAGCTCTGACCCGAATGTAGCAGCTGCTGGAGCAGCAAAAGTTCCTCACCAAAAGTTCTCACCAAAAAAAAAAATATAAAATATATGTCCTATGCTAGCTGACTGAAAGAACTCCAGCTCCACAATCATCGCTTTTGCCGCTTGCTCAGGTGACCTTTGCCTACCATACAAGGCCATGTCAAACCCAGATTTGACCTCAAATCAAATTCAAAAATATCTCAAGATCACAAGAGCGAAGGACTTGAGCTTGAATTAACACGCTTGGCTAAGGGACGGGGGAGGGGGGGAGAAAAATCACCCAAAGACTCCTATGCTGTGGAACAAAATGTACATGTGAGGCAGAGCCACCCGCTGGCCTTGTTCAAGAGAAATCTTGACCAATGGATGGGAACTAATGAACCTAAGAGGTTGAGAGGTATGGATGAAACCCATGTTAAGGGAATATTCAGGAACTATTTTAGGCTAACCTCCTGCTATTAAGTGAGAACCTGGCAAAATGTCAAGCCCCTACAAACCCTGAGAACACTTCTGTGTATGCAGAACTTCACAGAAACCTGTACAAACATATTAATAGCTGCATGGAGGCAGCTGTACCCACTAGGAAGAAGTATAGAATGAACTCAGAAAACAAGCCACCCTGATGAAATCACAAAATCAGTTTGGGTGTATAACAGGAGGAAGAAAATTGTGGCACAAATTAGGAGGTACAGCACCCAGCAGGATAAAAGCACTCTCATCAAACTAAACAAACAACTCAGAGGACAAATAAAGTCTGCCAAAGCCAAATTTGAGGTAGGTTTGGCCTCCAAGGCCAAGGACATCCACAAAGCATTCTTTAGCTATGTCCGCAACCTCAAAGGTAATACACAATTGTGTGCAGAGCTCAATGTAAATGAAGTCACCTATACTGAGCGAGAAGATATAGCAAACCTCCTGGCTGATAAATTCACCTCCAGCTTTACTCCTCTCTCTTCCTCAACCTTCCCTCAGGAAATATCAAATATAACTCCCCCTACTATCACTATGGAACAGGTCCTTAATGCTGTCTCAAAGACCAAGAACACTGTAACAATGGTCCCAGACAATATCCTAGGATGCCTTCTAAATAGCATGAAACATGACCTATCAGGGCCTCTGGAATTACTGTTTAACTGTAGCCTCCAAACAGGCTTCATGCCTCATGAATGGAGAAAGACAACAGTCATCCCTCTGCACAAAGGTGGGCCATCTACAGACCCTGGAAACTACAGACCCATAAGTCTCACTAGTCTTATATGTAAAGCCATGGAAAGAATTATCATAGAGATGGTCAATAGAGATATAGTAAACCTCTAGACACTGGACCCAATCCAGTTTGGTTTCGTTAAGGGCAGATCATGCCTACTCAGCCTGGTGGACTTCTTTGAGAAGGTCACCAAAACAATGGATGGGGGCAAAATCATTCACACTGCCTACCTTGACCTGGCCAAGGCATTTGACACAATACCCCACTCGGGCATTGTTGACAAGCTCAAGAGGTTAGATACAAACCTGTATGTCACCCAGGATGGCTAACTGGCTCACAGACAAGACCCAGGAAGTTAAAATTGGGGAGTCCACCTCTACAAAGAGGCCAGTCACAAGTGGAGTCCCTCAGGGATCAGTTCTTGGGCCGCTCCTTTTTGGCATTTACTTCTCAGAAGTCAAGGCCAATGTCAGTGGTCTTTGGCTGACTAAATTTGCAGATGACTGCAAATTAGGAGTTGTGATTGAATCCCTCACTGACATAAATGTTCCCCAGGAGGGGCTGACACAGACAAGCAACTGGTGTCAGAGCCATGGACTAAAACTAAATGCCAAGAAATGCTAAATAGTATCCTTTGGAAAGTCATCCATCCCTGGTAACTATCATATTGACAACACACCCCTTAGAGTTGACCCAGTAGTCAGGGACTTAGGGACACATATAGATAGTAATCTAGCCTTTGATTATCACATGTCTACAGTGGTGAGGAAATCATTCTATGTTGCGCAACTTATAAACAAAGGTATGGCATCTAAATCCAAGGAAGTCATTGTTCCACTGTATTCGGCATTTATCAGACCTATCATTGAGTACAATGCCCCCTTTGGTTTGTACCTAACCAGGTATAACCAACAACTGGAGCATCCACAGAGGTTCCGCACTAAAAGAATACAGGGCGTAAGTAATATGTCCTATGCTGACCACCACAAGGCCCTATCCCTGTATTCTGTCTCCTACATGCTTTTTAGGGGAGATCTATGCCTGGCATACAGGGCATTGTCAGACCCCACTTTGATGGACCTCCTGCACATCCACAAAACAAACAGTACCAGAATCACCCATTTCAAAGACTTAAACCTTGCCTGTGATATAAATAGGACCTGCTGGAGAGATAGGTATACATCACAGAGACTACCCCGTCTATGGAATAGGCTCCCCATTCATGTGAAGCAGAGTTCCTCCCTAACCCAATTCAAGTGCAACTTGGGCAATTGGATGGGAAACCGGAAATTCATCCCTGGTTTGGCACCTATATCTCTAATGCAACCAGGTAACCTGCAAATGGTTCATCTCCCAGGCCCGTTCTTACACTTATCAAGGGTGTCAGAACTTGTCAGAGATTCAGGATGCATGGCTAGGCTTAAAAAGGCCCTTGTAGTTGTTAGCCTGGTAAACACATATGAACTTATGAACCTATAAGGACTCACGACATCTGGGCAGACTCTACATTGATATGTAAGTCATCTAAATAAGGAAATATGTGAATGCTATGCAGTCTGAAGTGGGCTATCAGTGGAGCCAGATGCTTTGTAAACACCCTAGGGTTGTAGATAACCATAAGGGTAATGCAGAGAACTGATAATGTGACCAAGACACAGAATCTGAGAAAGTTCTTGAAGCCTGTGGCTATGGGAATATGATGATAAGCTTCATTTAGATGTAATGTTACTATGACATTTAAAGGACAAATGAGGTTTAACAACTGTGTTTGTAGAGTCAGCACTTTGACTTTTGGTACTTCCACATACAGATTTAGAAAGGAAGGAAGAATCTAGAACTGTTTTCCATGAAAGTTCTTTCTTTGGAACCTGAAATATTCTGGAATAGAGAACTTTGACCCTTTGATCTAAAGGCACTGGTTCTATGATTCTTAGATCAAGTCAATGTTGAGGAAAAAAAATTCTGTTTGGTTTGGAGGACAGGAAGAAATTCTGGAGAAGGAGGTATTTGTATTCAGTGCCACTTTTTGCACCCAAGAGTCTGAAACAATCTGTTACCAAAGGGGAGTATAAAGAGCCTGATTCTAGTACAGATTTGGAGATATAGGGACAGGAGGGGGTAGAGCCGGGGAACACAGAATGCTGACTTAGTCATTCTGAAGTATTAATTAGACCTTCCCTTTTTTGGAAAAGATCTTTGTTTCTTATTGCCCACCACCACCGCCATCTTTTCTACCACAAAAATAGTCCCCAAAGAAGAAAATAAGCCCTTAGCTAAAAATGGTGGTCCCTGACAGGAAACTTTCAATATTTTGAAAATAATACAGGATTTCTTAAAGAGAGAAATAGCTTTTTAGACACCAACTAAAATATATCATATGTTCTTAAAAGAGCAACAATTTCTATGTAGAAAGGCGTGTGTGGGGACTTCTCTGTCAGAAATGAAACTTCAAGACAGATTGGTGCTCCTGTAGAACCTCAGAGCTGCTTCCTCTTGATGTACTGAAGATTCCGTAACTCTGATTACTAATTTCCCTCCTCTGGGCTGATCAATCAGCAGTCAGAATGCACGTGTGGGAGAGAGCTAGCGCTCCCCACACCAACTGCTAATAATATACACCAACTCTGAGATCACAAAACAGTGGGGAAAGTGCAAAATCACACTTCTCACTGTACAGTGAAAAGCAGCCGGCATCTTACGATTTAAAGGCAGTTTGAAAAAACAACCTTCCTAATAAAATGTTTAATTTAACGAAAGTACCATTAAACTCACTGCACCCATAGATATATACACTCATATATATATATATATATATATATATATATATATATATATATATATATATATATATATGTTTAATATCAAAATGTGGAACAGCACTTATGCTAAACTGGGATTGTTGAATGCATCTTTTCTAGTTTTTCCAATGCCATTCTGAAAATGTTCGAATGCACATTAGTGAATGGTAGTGTACATTCGCTAATGTGGATTCGACGTTCTGATAACAGATTGCAATCTTAGAGTTGGAATATATAATTTGCAAGGGGGTGGGGGGCACAGTCCACCACATGGGGGTGCAGGGGGGCTTGCCCCCCTGAATAACTGTAAAAACTTGTACTGTAGACATGCAATTCATACAGCAGCTTCAGCAAAATTTCCTGAGGGTCTGGCATCACCTCCTGACAGTCCAAATTTGTTTGAATGCAGAAGTTGAGGTGATGATTTTCGACATTCTGTAAAAGTGACATTGCCAAATTCAGAATGTCAGTTCGATGAACTGAATAGGGCCCTGGTAGTGCAGCAGGTTAGTGTTGTCTCCTCACAGCAAATGGGTCTCCAGTTTGATTCTCGGCTGGAGCATCTTCTCTGCAGAGTCTGCATGTCCTCCTTGCCGTCGATTGAGTTTTAAAAAGACATGCAGTTAGGTGCGTGTGTGTGTGTGTGTGTGTGTGTGTGTGTGTGTGTGTGTGTGTGTGTGTGTGTGTGTGTGTGTGTGTGTGTGTGTGTGTGTGCTTTCAGTGAAGGTTGAGCATTGGGCTGGCAACTCAACACTGTAAAAACACCACGACCAGTCAGTCTGCAGACCAGTATCCGCTGTGGTGACATCTAACTGGGAAAAGCTGAAAAACATTGCTTTAGTTCGATCAACTGAATAGTTTTTTTTTTTTACTTTCAACTTTTTGATAGTAAACTATGTCTATATGTATGTACATATACTAACACACACATATAACTCATGGATTTGCAAGTGTACTGTTCATATTTTTATCAGCAAAGTAGCAATTGAGGAGTGTTGACAGAAACGAGTGAATACACATAGCATTGTCTTCACCAGCCCAGCCTTTTCATTACCTTATAAATGGGGGTGTATGTGCTGCCATAACAATATACAACAGTCTGCACACTATCAGCTGAGTAGTATCATGTTTTTCACAACCAGTGGGCATTTTGCAAGATCAGTAAAAGTGGGTTCCCTTTTTCTAACTACCTCAATTTCTTTTTGTGTTTGTGTGCAGGTGTGCGTATTTTATTGAGTACCTACATGCATACAGAATCCATATGTATTTTCCTCTATGTAGTTGTGTGAGTATGCTCATATATGTGAGACTGTATAGGTGTGTAAATTTGAATGTGTATGCTAATGAATGTGTACGCTAATGTCTATGTGTGTGTGTGTGTGTGTGTGTGTGTGTGTGTGTGTGTGTGTGTGTGTGTGTGTGTGCGTGTGTGTGTGTGTGTGTGTGTGTGTGTACTTGGTTTAGCTATATGTACTTATGTATAGACATCCATATGTAGTTGTATGATATGCATACATAGTAATAGTCACTATAAAGTGGTCTCATCATGAGGTATCATGAGGTAAACTGATTCTTAGTGAAACAGGATCACATTGCATTAATTTCAAATGTCTTCAACACACAGTTAACTAGTGTGTGTGTGTGTGTGTGTGTGTGTGTGTGTTGTGTGTGTGTGTGTGTGTGTGTGTGTGTGTGTGTGTGTGTGTGTGTGTGTGTGTGTGTGTGTGTGTGTGTGTGTGTGTGTGTGTGTGTGTGTGTGTGTGTGTGTGTGTGTTTAAGAAAGCATGAAAGAATATAAAGGTTGTAGAAATTTGAAGGAGGGTGTATAGATTCCATTTCATAGATCTAGAGGAAAAAAGTTGCAGAAAACAACCGGACTGTGAGCCTGCTCTCAGTGACAGGGAAATACAAGTAGTCAATTCTATAAAAAAAATTCTTTAGCATTATGAGACCACTGGGGGGGAGACCTAATTTGTAATGATTTTGAAAAGGACAGACATGTCAATCAAATTTAAAGGAATCTTTTTAATGGATGATCACAGCAATAGAAAAGAAAGAGGCAATGAAGCATTTGTTTAATTTTAGCCAAGCTTCAGAAACATTCCTTCTGGACAGTAAATACATTAAACATTGCCTTGATAACAAAGATAGAGAAGACTTGTTTGGTCCAGGATTGTATCTAGTCTTCAGTAATACTATTATAAGTAATATCATAATGAGCCTGAAAGAAAAAGGGTTTTCTCTACTGATGACAGTTATATAAGATATAAAGCAAAATTCACCCATCTGGATCGTATGCGACAAAATAATAAGGGAATGAGCAAGGGAGGCAGAATGTTTAGATATGCAGCACCATAACATTAGAGCAAAGTAGTGGAAAGTAATTTACCTGGGAAGCAAAAACCCTGGAGAATAATGTTCCCCTAGATGAACAATTGTAGCAGCAATAATAATAATTATTATAAACATAATGATAATAATAATAACAACAATAAGGAGTTTGGGTGAACATATCAAATGCCTGAAAATATGCCAATAATCTAAGAAAGCAGTAAGTAGGGCAACATAATGCCAGGAGGTAAAGGAACACCAGAAAAGAAAAAGCAAAAGCAACAGCAGTGATTCCACTGTTCGGGGAGCTGACGATACCCTTGTCAAACTGATATGTATACGTAGCACTGGAGGTCTTACTTCAGTAATGTTAGGTTGGAGACAGAATGGTCAACAGCAGTCAAAAGAGAGTGTGGTGTATGATGTGTGCATTCATGACGTAAGTATGAAAATATGATATAAAGTTCTGTATGCATCAATAGGTTAAGGGAGTCTAATAGAATAAAGTTTTCATAAAAACAGGCAGTGGACCAAGTTAAGCATGGACTGTTTTCTCAAAGATAACATATGCATGTAACAGCTTTCTTTAAAAAGGCATGTGCCAAAACATTAGGAAGAAAATTAAATATTTGGAAGATGCAACACAATTTCAGATATGTGGCAGATAAGAATAAAAAGAGGTTAGATGGGTAAGGCATTTGTTGTTTTATCAGACCAATGATTATTCAGCAGCTTACACGCTTGCTCAGAGTGACCCTTGCCTAACATACAAGGCCATGTCAAACCCAGATTTGATGAATATAATCGGTACATGGAGCAGCACTGGCTGGGCCTTGTTCAAGAGAGAAATGACCCAATGGATGGAGAGATCGCAGATATACCCCAGTAGTTCCAATATAAAAGGGGCGGTAAGTAACAACGCGATGGGCTAGGCTTGTAAATGCCCGCCAGTTCTACCAGGGTAATTCAGAAAGGGTGTTACACTGAAATGCAGTGCTCTAATCCATAGAAAGCTGCTGTGATAGTAAAAATGCAGCATTTCAGAAACACTAAATAGATATGCTGCCTGACTGTTCAAGCTATTTCTGAACCCTGCAGTGGTGCACTGCACCATCTGAGACACCATAGATGTTATAAAGTGTGGCTTTGTCTACGTGTTTTTTGCTAAGAGGTTGACAGCTACGGTGAGAACTAAATGGTAGCCATTTAATTTTCAGTCTTCCTCTCTTTCACAAAACAGCTGATTTGGCAGAGTGGTAAGTTGCTCTGAATGTTTTGCAGAGGGTTCCCTGGGTTCAAGACTTGGCAGTGAAATGTATGGTGGTAACACAGCATTTTATTCTAGCAATGTTCCAACATTACACAAGCAATGTTTAAAATTTGTCCCTGGTTTTTGGGCTTTTGTCCCCCAAATAAATTTTGGCTTTTTCCAGATTTCTTGTGCTGCAAAGTTCAGATATACAGCTGAGTGTTGAATAGATTTTACAAGGAGCTGAGAGCTGCAGGGGAACACCAGTTTACTGCTGCTTATACTGAGTCTGTTTGCATTGTTAATAGCACAACAGGTAGTATACTTGCTTTTGATGCAGAAGGCTGTGGGTTCTACTCCCACAGTAGGTAGATGTATTGCTGATACTGTACTCTGTTGTAAAGGGGATGGATGCTGCAGTCCTCTTTGGTGAAGATACCTAGTAACTATGAAGCTATTATCAGTTTGCCATCCATTCCCTATTGTGATAATACTAGATTATCATTTTTTAATGCAACATAGATAATTTATTCCTCAAGGGCAACAGGCACTTTATTTGTAGATGAAACAATGGCATATAAAGTTGTTTGCTAACAGTAACCTCTTCATCAGTTACAGATTTCTTTAATGTGGAATTATTTAGATGACTTTTACTTCTTGAGAGATTGTGCATAGTTACTGATACTGGTGGACTGTAAAAGTTTGAGTAGACTTTTATGATGGAAATGTTCTGAACTGGGCAGTTTTGTCATTATTGGTGCATGCATTTTGTTTCATTGTTTACTGGAAAAATGTTCAAAACAATAAATTTAAAATGCCCTCTAACAACTGTACTGTATTGTACAAGGAATATAATTTAATACAATCAGGAAGGTGTATCAAAAAGCATGTGTATGTTTCGTGTTCAAGGGGCCTATGATTTGAAAACAGCCCAAAGTTAATCTTTATCTGCCACTGGCAAAATGTGTTTTTTTTTGAATGTGGGTTTCAATACTGTTTCAATGAATATGAGTTTCAAGGGCAGAGAAGTTTTAATGCTAAGTCTATTTTCATTGTGAGACTACATTTTTTTTAGCAGATATCATAGGTTCATAGGTTCATAGGTAGGTACTAAGCTATTGGCCCAAGAGCCTATGTAAGCCTAGCCAACAAGGTTCCCTGGTTTACGCCACCCAAGAAAGTTATTTTCCTGTGCCACTATCGAGCAGAGACACAGAAGTGATCCCCGGAGTGTATTTCCTATTTCCCATCCATTCATCAAGATTTTTCTAATGAAGAACTTTGCTTGACATAGATGGGTAGCCTATTCCAGAGTATGGGAAGTCTCTGGGACAGGAATCTATCCCTCCAGCATGTCCTGTTTATTGTGGTGACAAGGATTAGGTCCCTAAAGTGTGTAGCTCGGAGGGATTGGGATTTCTTTAGCTGTAGCATGTCCAACAGCTCTGGGTTTGACATAGCTTTATATGTTAGGCAGAGATCACCTTGGAGTAGGCGATATGCTATGGAGTAAAGCTGGAGTTTTTTGAGACGGTCAGTGTAGGGCATTTGTTTGAGGCCAGTAATCCTCTTTGTGAGGTACTTCTGTGGCCTTTCCAGCTGCTGCAGATGTCTTGTGAGGTACATTCCAAAAGGGGTGTTGTACTCTATAATGGGTCTAATGAGTGTCGAGTAGAGGGAAACAATGACCTCTTTTTTCCTGGATGAGAAACCTTTTATGATGAGGTGTGCCACATAGAAGGACTTCCTGACTACTGTGGTGATGTGACTATCAAAGGAGAGACTACTGTCCACCTGGGTCCCAAGGTCTCTTATCACACATTCGGTGTTAAACAGATTGCTGCCTATGTGGTAGTTCATGGGTACAGAGTTTTTACCAAAGGGGATGACACTGCACTTTTTGGCATTGAGCTTGAGGCCATGGCTCTGACACCAAGCATTTGTCTCAGCGAGGCCCTTCTGTAGGATGTCCACATCATTTGGGGACTTGACTATGGCTCTTAGTTTGCAGTCATCTGTGAACTTCATTAGCCAGAGGCCTTCTGTGTTAGCCTGTACTTCAGAGAAGTAGATACCAAACAGGAGAGGTCCCAGGACTGAACCCTGTGGTACTCCACTTGTCACTGGTTTGAGGTCAGATTTGGAGTCTGCAACTTTTACAGTGTGGGTTCTGTCAGTGAGCCAGTTGGCAACCCATCTTGTGACATAGGGATTTATGCCTAATTTAGTGAGTTTAGCTATAATTCCAGAATGGGGGATGGTGTTGAAAGCCTTGGTGAGGTCAAGATAGGCTGTGTGAATCACCTTACTCTCATCTACGGCTTTGGTGACTGCCTCAGAGAAGTCGATCAGGTTCAGGAGGCATGATCTGCCTTTCACAAACCCGAACTGGGTGGGATCCAGAGTTTGGAGGTTACCAGTGTCTTTGTTTATGAGTTCTATGATGATACGTTCCATGGCCTTGCAGACCAAGCTCGTCAGGCTAATAGGGCGAATGTTCCCAGGATCAGTGGTGGCTCCCCCTTTGTGGAGTGGGATAACTGTTGCTGTGTGCCATTCAGTGGGCACAAAGCCTAATGCGAGGCTATTATTGAACATAGTTCTTAGGTGGGGAGCCAGTTCGTTCTGAAGTTCATGTAAAATGCATCCTGGGATGTTGTCCGGTCCCATGCATGCTGTATTTTTGGCTTTAGAGAGTGCAGCTTTTACCTACGTAGTTGTGATTACAGGGACTCTGCATTCTTCCTGTATAGATATGGGCCCTTTAGGGGGTGAGGGGGGAGGGGTAAAGTTAGCACTGAACCTATCTGCCAGGATGTTACCAATATCAGTTGGTTCTGTAATTTTCATGCCGTTCTGCTGTAACTCAGAGCAGATCTGGGTGTTGCCATTGAGATTTTTGACATAGCTATAGAATGCCTTGTGGTTGTCCTTAGAATTAGTGGTGATTTTGTTTTTGTAGCTAGCTTTGGAGGATCTTATAAGGGATCTCAGCTTCTTGTGCTCCACCACTCATGGGATTTTGCTTTCTTTTGCAACAGTTTCTTCCTTCTGTTGTACAGTTTGTTTATGGCAGGGGACCACCAGAATAGCTTCCTTTTTTTGGAGGATAGCATCTTGGTTCTGTTTGGGATAGCACGATCCATGCACTCGTGTAAGTGCTTATAGAGTACATTTGTGTAGGATTCAGCAGTTGTAACTGTATTGTCCATCTGCATGGGTGTCATGAAGTTC
Source organism: Protopterus annectens (assembly GCF_019279795.1). Classification (NCBI taxonomy): domain Eukaryota; kingdom Metazoa; phylum Chordata; order Ceratodontiformes; family Protopteridae; genus Protopterus; species Protopterus annectens. The sequence goes on along the minus strand of NC_056743.1, from coordinate 1,346,371,893 downwards.
ACCACTTCTGTCTTAAGAAGCATGAAGTTGGCTTTGGAGAAATCTTTTACCATGGTTTCCTTAATGGGATGGGGGGTGGGGGTGAGATGTGGATATCAAGGGTGATTAGCTTATGGTCGGATCAGACCAATGAGGAGTTGACTTCAGGTGTGGAACACTGGTCACTCATGTTGGTAATGACTAGGTCTAGGATATTGTTGCCCCTGGTGGGGGTGTGGATAAGTTGATCCAGGGCATTGGAGTTTATGAATTTCAGAAAGCGTTGAGCTAAGGAGTTGGTACACGAGTAGTTTTCCAGTTAATGGTAGGGTAGTATAAGTCGCCCATTATTAGGGTATTTGGTTGAACCCTAATATTTTCCAGTACCTCAAGAAAAGAGAAGTGGGAATCCTGGGGCATGATGGGGGATCTGTAGCAAGCTACAATTTGGATTGCAATTTTGCCCAGAGTTAGTTTCACTTGGATAACCTCGGATGCATTATGCTTAGCAACTAGCCTGGAGGTGTGGATATCCTTAATGAATATGGACACACCTCCGCCTTTGGTGTTTCAGTCCAGGTTACATGGCCGAAAAGTGTGGTATGATTTATAGCCTGGTAGTGCAGGGGTGCTCTCTGGAGCCTTGAACCAGGTCTCAGTCACTGCACAGATATCAATGTTCTCCATTTTAAGGATTGCCTCGAGTGAATGCATTTTGAGATTTAGACTTCTAGCACTGAGTAGCATTACCCTCAGTTTTTGCTTGCCTGTTCCTGTTATGGTGGTGAATTTGTCATTTGAACCTTGCCTAAAAAAGGCACTATAGGGGCAGCAAGAGCCTTAGCCAGTATCCAGAATCCCAGGGGTGACAGGTGCAGGCCATCTCTGGCAAAGCATCGTGGTCTGTCGGCCATGTCATCCCAAGCAGACAGATACTGGATCCCCTTCGAATGACACCAGAAGCTTAGCCAATTGTTGATGTCAATCATTTTGTCCTTGTACTACAGTATCATTCTGGGCGATGACAGAATGCTACTCAGGGCTATGCTGTAAAATGCAAAATAAAACTTTCAAATGAAATCCATATAATCGCAGAAGTAAAGCAGTATGCACATTACATTGTTTATCGTAAATGAGGTGAAATAACCAAGGAATGGGACATTGGAATGGCTGCAAGGAGGACGCTCCATTTGACCATGATTTTGTGAGGGGGGAAGGGCACCAAACTCAGACAGCCCCGGCTGAACTATACCTGTCAACTGTCCAGAATTTTGCAGAATGAATAGATTTTTGCTTCTTATTTTTGGTTTGTTCCTCATAAAATTTGTGGTTTTCTGCCAAATCATTTAGGAATGAAGTCACTAAATAATGACATTGAATTTCAGACGTCATAACCTTCAGAAAAATGCATGCTAAAGCAAGAGCTGTTATTCTATCAACTGTCTTAAGTTTATACAAGAGCAATTTTTAGTACTGTTTGTATGTTCCCCCAATATATCTTTCATAGCACTTTGAGTGAGTGCTTTCCAACCCAATAATGGCAAATAGTGAGAACTTGGCAAACCATGTCAGACTGATTATAAACCATGCCTATAAGCAAGATAAGAAACAAGTTGCATAAAATGTAGTACTGCACAGTGCGAAATGTTAATATTACATGGCAGATATACCCCAGGGATTACCTCAGTGTCACTGCTCAACAGAGGCACAGCAAAATAATGGGTATAGTTCCCCATACTAAGTAAAGAAGGAAGGCAAAACAAACTATGGGCTAGGCTTGTAAATGCCCTCGGGCAGATAGCCTAGTATGAACCTATGAACCTATGAACCTATAAAAGTTCTAGATTATTTCTTATAGCCAGGGACCCTCTCTTCTCCTTTCTTTAAGCAGTGGTTGATTTGTGTTTTTTTTTTAAAGGGTGAGTGGATGTAATGATCAATGCCTTGTCTTGTAGCTGGCATAGTCTCTTCCAATATATTCTACATGACCTCTACTGTGACCCCACTGACAGTGTCACTTATGAGGAGCCAGTGACAAGCCAGCAGGTGTTTTACATGACACTGACTCTGAGACCTCCCTTCAACTAATTCCACAGAAAACAGTGGAGGTGAAGAAAACTTGGTACCAGTCTATACGTTATCTGTCAGATTCTGCATAATGCTGTCATATACAGCATCTTTTAATTAGCAAAAAACAAATACAAAATAGGTGCATAATTGGGGAAAAAAGATAAAACCAGATATTTCATTCTGAAATGTTTATTCTTATTCAGAACTACCTAATTACCAAAAATAAATATACAAGTAAATAAGTAGTCAGATGCATTTCCTAAACTCAGCCAAGCAATTTGCTATTTTCTTTTTACATGTTCCTGTGCTGATTGCATTGATTCTTTAAATTATTTTCACACTAGAGTTTAGCAGATAAAGTTGTAAAGTGCTGAAGTGCAAACATTATGAATCCTACAAACTTGACTTTGATTGACATAACCTGCACTTACAAACTGCTAAACTCTGGTTATATCAGTTTATTTGAACAAAATTCACATATAAACAATAATAAGTAACAACTCCTTACCCATCTAAAACAGAATATTAATTATTAGACCATAAATTATTTTGTCAAAAAAGACAAAACATACTCTACTTTTCACATTTTATATAAGGAAGCTAAGAATACAAACTCTGATCCTCTCCACCTTTTTAACTACTATACATGGCTTTTATGCCCATGAACTACTGAATCTTAAGTATTATACAACTCCCCCCCATTAATATTCAAAAACGTGCACGCTGCTTGGTCAGCATGCACGCTGTAAATCAGAGTTATAGTAATGAAAAAAAGGTCCGGTCGCCCGGACTTTTTCCATTACTATAACTCTTTTTTTTCACGCTGTTTCGCTATGTTAATCGAGTTTAACATAGTGAGACAGCTTTAAAAAAAGCAAAGGAGATTCTCCGTTGCTTTTTTAAAGCTGTCTCACTATGCTAAACTCCTTTAACATAGCGAGACGGTCTGTAAAAAGCAACAGAGATCTTGCTTTCTCCGTTGCTTTTTTCAAAACTGTCTCGCTATGTTAGATGGGTTTAACATACCGAGACAGCTTTAAAAAAAGCAACGGTGATTCTCTGTTGCTTTTTTTAAAGCTGTCTTGCTATGTTAAACCCATTTAACATAGCAAAACGTTCTGTAAAAAGCAATGGAAATCTTGCTTTCTCTGTTGCCTTTTTCAAAACTGTCTCGCTATGTTAAATGGGTTTAACATACCGAGACAGCTTTATAAAAAGCAACGGAGATTCTCTGTTGCTTTTTTTAAAGCTGTCTCGCTATGTTAAACCCATTTAACATAGCGAAAACAGTTTGTAAAAAGCAACGGAGATCTTCCCTTTCCATTGCTTTTGCCCACAGTTCTGATGTACTGCGTAGGCATACACATGCGCAGTACATCAGAACTGCCGTAGAATACCAGACAGCTGCGGAAGGGCAGCAAGGAGGCATTATACAATGCCATTATTTAAGAAAAGTAATTATTTTTTTTCTTAAATAATGTCATTGTATAATAGCAATAACCCACTTCTGGGTGTGGGTAATGCTGGATTTACGCATGGTTGGCTTTGTTTGGCCACTCGGGCTTCACCCTCGTGACCAAACCACGCCAACCATGGGTAAATCCAGCATTACCCACACCCAGGTGTGGGTTATTGCTATAATATCCATCATAAGAACATTCTCTTCACTGTACCAACTTACTTGTACCATTCCTTCCTGTTTCCTCCCAATCAGTCCCATTGCCCTCAGTATACCATAAACTCATGACAACGCTTTTTTCCCATTACTGGATTTCACTTTAGATACCGTGTTCTCTATATCAGTCTGCTAGCAACCAAGTTAATCGATTGCTTCCTAAATGTAGAAAGTATCTGTTCCTATGTAGTAAAACAATGGGAAGGTGCTGGTAATTCAGTACACAGTGAGAGGAGCAGATCTCTTAAATATTCTCAGTCTGATTATAATATTTATTTCTATATTTGTTTAACAAGTTGTACTTTTGGAGTAGTATTTAAAGTATTTGCCTTTGTTCTGAGTAAAGGTTACAAATGAAGAAAGTTGACTGCCACAAACCACTTAACATGTTACTGAAAAAGTAAGAAAATGAATAAAGTTGAATCTGCTGTTTTTATCTGTAGCAGGTACATTCATTAACTAGTTAGCAGCCCTTCTTACACAAGAATAAGACAAGTACAGTCAATGAAAACTACTTACATAACACACAAACTAATATACCTGTAGAGATCTGGAAATCAAACTCATCAACAGCATGACAAAATCCACAGCTTCATAAGTTCAAACATTTTTTTTTCTTCAAAGCAAATGTAAATTACTTATAATTATTTTTAGATTTTCTACCAAAATATATGGTATACTGTTTAGAGATAGACAGGTGGTATTTTGCTAACATATAACAATAATCTGCTGCAACGTTATTGTTGCAGATGGCACTAGTGAATACCTTAGGTAAGTAGACAGTTTTACATTTAGTTATAATGCTTGATGATGGTTTACAGAGGCACAATTGGATGGATTTTATTTAGGAAAAACTAACAGCCTATTTTATTTTCCACCTATTAATTTTATTACAGCACTTTTGTGTTTTTTGTCAGGTTCCCTGTCAGAAGTATGAGACTCCATACTGCAAGTCCTGACACTTTGAAAATTTAAATGTATTTCTGACAGAAGTGCAAAGAATTGAGAAATCCATTCACCGTCATCATCATCAACCCCCATTTTTTTCCATTTTTCTATATGGGGTCAGGATGTTGTGTCAACTGTCACCATCTCTTTCTGTTCAATGCCACTCCCCAACCTTCTTCAACACTCATGCCTGTCACAGATCTTCTCTCATACAACCCATCCACCTCTTTGCTGGGTGTCCTTGTTTCTTCTTGCCTTCTTCCTGTCTGTCCCAAATCTTCTTCACCAGATTGTCTTCTGCTTTTTTGCACAGGTGCCTGAATTACTGTAATCTGGTCTCTTTAACCTTTTCGGCAGTTGGAGCTACTTTGGCTTCTGCTTTTATGTCCTCATTTCTTCATCTGTCCCACAGTGTCCATCCTATCACCCATTTCAGGCACTTCATTTCCATCACCTCTAGCTTCTGCTTCTGCTCTGCCTTTACTGCCCAGGTTTCTGTACCATACAGTAGTACTGGTCGCACCACTGTTTTGTACACCTCACTTTTCAGTTTCTTTGGCAGTCTTCTGTCATACACTACAGCTGACGCACTCTGCCAATTGGTTGCAACCTCTCTGATTTTAGCTTTGACTTCCTCATTCAGACTTCCCTTCTCCTCATCCTCCCCTCCCAGATACTTGAAGCTGTTAGTCTGTTCCACTATCCTCCCTTCTATCTCAGTTCTCAGCTTCTTCTGATTTCCCCATTTGCTACTATTATAACTCTTTCATCTAAACAGTTTCACCTCATGTGCCTTCAGTTGTGCATTACATTCCGCTACCCTTTGCTGAAGTCTTTATTCTGAGTCTGCCTGTAAAGCCACATTGTCTGCATGCAGCAACTTTGTTGATCTGTCCCCTCTGACCTGTTTGCTAATGTAGTCCACCACCAGTATGAACATCAGTGGGATCAGAGTTGAACCTTGATGCTCACCCACTCCGACTGTTAACCCCTCTTTGAGACCAAACACTGTTCGTACTTAAGTCATCGGATCATCGTAGAAAGCTTGCACTAATTTCACCACTGTTTCTGGGACTTCAGACCACCTAAGAACTGCCCAAATCAGCTTTCTTGGGACCTTGTCATATACTTTCTCCAAGCCTAGGAATGCCTGGTTAGACTCTTTTCTCATTTCTAGCTACTTCTTAAGTATATGTGACACTGCAAACACAGGACAAGTTGTGCTGCAGTGCATCCTGATCTGAATATAAATTACTCATCTCCCATCTTACTTTCTACTACTCTGCATATTTGTTTATCAGTCACCTTCTCCAGAAAGTTTATAAAATGTGACAGGAGTTTGATGCCTCTGTACAGCCCACAGTTGTAAATTTTCTCTTTGTTCTTAAACACTGGAACTATTCTGCTTTTTCTCCAGTCATCTGGGATACACTGTTCTCTCCATACTGTAAGTACCCTCAGGAGTCATTTATCACCTGTGTCACCCAACATCTTTATCATATCATCTAAACCTGCTGTTCTCTCTGACTCATTTTCCTTCGTGCTGTTCTTACTTCTCGTATGGTGGGGTCCTTCTCTTTTTTTCACTGCAGGCTGTGTCTGGGGCAGTACAGCTTCTGTGGGGCTTTCTTCATTCAGAAGTTGCTGGAAGTACTCCTTCCATACACCTTTGATGTCCTGTGGACTGGTGAACCGGTTGTTGCAGTCCAGAAGTGTAGCTGGTTCAACCATCACACTGGACCGGTACTAAGAACTAGTATCCCACCCCCTCAACTCTTTAAGTAAAGAGCCAAAAACAAGAGCACTTCACTGTAATAGGTCAATCACTACATTGTAAGCAATCAGCTTATTACAGTTACGTCTACACCCCCGGCCCAGTTCTTCCACTGAAGAGCAAAGCTGTATGACATACCCCCCACCCCCACCTCAGCCATTCAGGTCTCATTTCTCTGCCCTGCCCCAAACCCTCCATAAACATATTTTATTAAAAACTATTTTTTTTTTCAATTGCAGCAAACTATTGCTACAAATGTGCCACAGTACACGTTTTAGTTAATTAAAAAAAATTGTAGCAAACTACGTGCTATAAATGAAGCAGACAGTTGCTATAGTTTGTACCCTTCCTGAACATAGCACTACAGCACTCAGATTTTAGTTACAAAAACAAAACAAAAAAGTAATCTTCTTCTTCTTTCAGCTTTTCCTGGTTAGGGGTCACCACAGCAGATCACCTGTCTGCTCATGATTGGCAGTGGAGTTTTACGGTGTTGAGTTGCCAGCCTGGCACCCAACCTTCCACAGAAGGCACACATGCCAGCACTCACACACAGGGCCAATTTAGAGTGTCCAATCCACCTAAAGCATGGCTTTGGGATGTGGGAGGAAACTGGATCACCTGGAGGAAACCCGCGGGACCACAGGGAGGTCATGCAGACTCCACAGAAAAGGCACCCCTGCTGAGGATCGAACTAGGGAACCTCTTGCTGTGAGGTGGCAATGCTAACCACTACACCACTGTGGCCGCCCAAAACAAAAAAGATTATATATATTGTTTTTTACTTTTAAACTGTAGCAAACTGCTTGCTATAATATAGTAAGCAGTTGCTACAGTTTAAACCCCACATGGAGCACTACAGTGTTCAGGTTTGACCTCAAATGCAATACAGGTTTTTAAAAGCTGGCATTGTGTTAAAATGAGATTTGGATCAATTATAAACCTATGCACAGGCACAAATCCATGCCATCCTCTTGCCCCTAGGGGTCATATACTGGGTAAAATTGTGTTATATTGGCTAGGCTTGTAAGGGCCCTTAAGCCATTAGCCTAGCAATCTTCTATGAACCTAACAACCTATGATCGCATCCCCCCTAACACTATGAACCCAGGGCAGTTACCCCTCTCACACCACCCTATTTATGCTACTTTTGCTGGCATCCCTTATGAAGGGTATCTGACTATCTTCTTTATCTCTCTGTCTTTGCCTTGCAACCTGATATAGTTTCTTTGTGCCACCTACTGAGTCACTTTCCAGAAGCTGGTACAGTGCTTTTGATGCCTTGTTCTTTGCTATTGCAACTCCTCCTTTATCTTCTTTGTTAGCCAGCCAGTATTCCTTATCAGCCAGGTCCATCTTTTCTACCTCCCACTTTTTCCTGGACTCTTTCTTTCTTTTGATGACTTCCTGGACTTCTACACTTCTCCATTCCACCACCAAATTTCCTTATGTACCTTATTTCCACACTTGGCTTGGCTGCATATCTGTTCTGTAGTTCTCACACATGCTGCTTTGAGGCGCTGCAATTCTTCTTCAGCTCTATCTATTTCCTCTTCTTCTTGTGGCGCTAGAACCCTGAGTAATTCCTTTAACTGTTGCTCTTTCTCTCCAGTCAACTTCCATGTCTTCAGCCTGATCTCTGTTTACCTTAGAAACATCTCTGACCACTGCTTGCACCTGACGGTGGCAATCAGTGGTTTATGCTTTGAGCCAACTGTTTCACTGAGGATGACTTTGCAATCACTAATTCTACCCTAAGCCCTTTACTTAGTAGGAGGAAGTCCATTTGAGTTGTATGTTGGCCACTCTTGTATGTGATCTTGAGACTGTCTTTCCTGCTAAACAATGTGTTGGCCACCATCAAGCCATTTGCTACACAGAAATCAAGAATGGCTTCTCCTTCTTAATTTCTGATGCTCCACCTATAGGGACCCAGGCAGCTCTCATGTCCTGTTCTGTCTGTCCCGATATGTGCATTCAGGTCACCCATTATCAACACTAATTCATGTTGTTCTGCTTTATCTGGTAGGTCCTGTAACTGTTGTCTGAATGCACACTTTTCTTCAAAATCACAATACTGCCCTATCATTAGACTGGACTAAGATTACCATGCGTCTGTCACTAATGCTGATGACATTTTTCACTGTCTCCTGAAGCCTCTCCTGCAACACAATTCAAACACCATGTCTAGCCTGTCCTCCTCCTGAGTAGCAACTTTTTAAATTTATAAGAGAAATATTTCAAATGTGTCTCTATTTTGTGCATTTGTCCTCCCATTATTTGCAAAGGCACAGATTTCTGAGAGGTTGAGAAGTATGATCCTCCCTCCAAGTTAGCTATTCCTCTGAAGAGCAAAAAAAAAAAAAGTCACTGAAATAATGTAGTGATTAGGTTATTACACTTACATGCACACCACTAGCTCTTCCACCGTTCCACTGAAGAGCAAAAAAACTTCCCTGTAAAAACCCGATTGGTATCTTTTAGTGATCGGTTTATTACAGTCACACAGTTACAGCCATGACCCCCTCCACTTAGCTTTTCCATTGAAGAGCAAAAAAAAAAAACTTTTTCTTTTAAACTGTAGCAAATTGCTTACTACAGTTTAGACTACAAAGGGAGTGCTACAGTGCTCAGGTTTGACCATAAATACAATACTGGCTTTTAAAAGCTGATATTGCAATAAAGAAAGAGAGGTCGTTCATTCATGATGATGGATTGCAGATCACACCCCCTAACCCTTTGCACCCGGGGCAATTGTCCCTCTCGCCCTGCTTAGCTACACTTCTGGCTGTTAATCCTTAGTAAAGTCCAAAAATGTTAATCCTTAGTGTCAGACTCAGGAGTGCTTAGGTTGCTTAACAAAAGAAGTACCTTTCTTCTGTCAGAAAGCTACTTAACAACCATGCCTTTTCCCCAGTTTTGGAGTGTTATCCCAGCATTCTGTGCAATGCATTGATATTTACAAATGCTTTATATTTCTTATTTTTCTTTATTTTCCTGTAATTTATTACTAGATACATGGATTTCTGAAAGTTTTACTCTGTAGCTTCTAAAATGTCTTAGCAAGCATTGATTGATCTCAGTTTGACATTAAAGTATTTCATTTTTCACTCTGTAACATCTTTTTCTTGGCAGGTTATGGTGTCAGAAAGAAAGGACATGACATCAGTTAAGAAACAAGAATAGCAAAACATCTTATTTTGTTCAAAACATGAGATTAACAGCAAGAAAGCTGATTATTGAAAATGCAGAAAATATATTTAAACATTAATGGTTTCAAAGTTAGCCAGAGACAGCTGCTAATACCTTTGAAAGGAAATTGTTAGTCAGCACACATGTTATAAACCACATCTAAGAATAACCAAAACATTGGAAATGGAGGACAGAAAAAGAGTAGTGTTGACAGGAGAGTGTCAACATAAAAATCATTAATGCAGTGTCAGAGATTTCTAATACAGTGGCAGAAACCTTGTTCTGACCAGTGGAAATTTACTGGAAACTGTACTTGTGAATATCTTCTAGCTTAAACCGTATGCCATATCATCGCCCCAACACCAGCATCATTGTGCTGGTAAAAAGTTTGTCTGTACTAGTTTATATGGGATACAGTCAAGCAACCTGAAATCAAAATGAGTAAGTAAGAGTCGGTGAAGCTGTGGACTATAAACATATGTTGTTTATGTTATGGATGGAAGACAGCAGTCTTGTGCTGTGGCATAATTCCAGCTGCCAGGAGACAGTGTTATTATAACTTCATACATACCACCACAGAGCCTTTGTCTGCACAAGCCTTGTGCTCCAAGCCACACAGCCTCTGGAGAATATACAATCCAGCAGGAGACATTGAAACCATAAATCAAATTCTACAGCCAAGTTATTTTGTCTGGTGTCAGAGCAGAACAAAACATAAGGAGGGTGAACTGTTCTGTATTGCTGTAGTCAGCCATTTATTCTTCTGTATGTCTTACCAGCAACATGGAGGACCCTGATCCAGGGATATTGACTGTCAGGCTGAGGAACAACTATGTTCTTAGTTAAAAACTGACTACACTGTATAAGTGAGCAATATTTATGTATCTGATGATACTGAAATGAGATACCTTAAAAATAACATTGAAAAATATGGATGCATACAAAGTCTTGGCGAAATATGTACAGTTAAGTCTGTTTTTCAGTGATGGACTGCTTAATTAAAAATATAAAACTTTGCCAGCGGTTGTGAAACACTGGGGGTTGGTATATTAAGTCAGGAGGGGCAGGGCAACGTTCTCTGGAGGTGTTAGGAACTTACCCCACTTCACTATTTTTTTTTTGATTAAGCCATCCATCGGTGAAAGCAAACTCACTTAATAATGTAGTGCTATCAATGTTGTTAGTTACTTGGAAAAAAAATCCTGAAGCAAGCTTTCATTTCTGTAAAAGGTTGTAGAAATAAAGTAAACGTTGAATTCAACTGCTGCGCTATCTTCCCTGTAACAACGTTGTACACAGAGGAAACGCAGTGCCGTCTCCGATAAACCTACTTTTATTACTGTTACAACTGATAGCGTACATATGTATTTAAGTGAATAAAATATCCAGAAGTTAAAAAATATTAAATAAGCACAAATGAGTTAAGCGCTTTCACCTACTGAATGTAGGCTTCTTCAGAACTGTGCTCATTCATTACAGCTGCGTTTAAATAACTTTTTTGGCTCCATTATCAATATGCAGCCCTTAAAGTTCTACTGCTCTTTTTAATATTAACAACAATATATTAAAAAATATATAAAAATGTAATCTCATTAAACATCCTGAAAACTTCATTGTGTAATCCTCATTCTAACATCTAAAATATTTTAAAAATATTTTCGTTTTATAACGCTAAAATAATATAATTTTATAAAATGTTCTACTCATTACTCAAAAAACTTATTCTTAAAAAAAACTTGTCTTAACAATTATTTGTATGTTGTTCACCAATATCTACATCAGCGCTAATCTGTCTAAGGTAACCTTAGAAACATGCATGCAGGAAATACGATGCTGCAGAAACGATGATGATGAAGGTTAGAGGATCTGGGCAGAAGAGCAAGCCTGATTCCTTATGATATGACAGGACAATACTGCTGAGCAGTTCAGCCTCTTTCTTTATGGCATCAAGTGGTATGTAGAGGAATCATAACGTAAAAACAAATTTTAAGTTAATTTAAGTTAATGTTATTTATATATATACATATTCACACACACATATATATTTGTATGTACATGGCACTATACAGTCACTAAAACTACCAATATGATATCAGATGTTGTGAATGAATAATGCAATCCAGTGTGTTTAATAGTAATGACAAACAAGTTGCATTCACTGCAAGGATATGTAGTGTAGCACTACTGAAAGGAATAAGCTTAAGTTGCATTATGTTAATAAATGCATGTACTTCAGATAAATGCAAAGTTTGCAAGAAACACGGCCTACAAATGAGAGCAGACAATTTGGCCCACTCTACCAGTAATCTCACAGGTTTACCTTTATATATGTCCATTGTTACATAAGTCAAATGAGTTTGTCTGCCCAGGCTACCTTTGCATCAATTACTTGCAACTATGAATTCCTATTTTTTAATAAAATAATATAATACACAAAAATAAAAGCTTAAACTAACATATACAGTTGTGCTGCTAGCATCATCTGCAAAGTGCCATCATTCGGTAAATCTAACGCTACAACAGTTTTAAAAAGTCTGAATTATACAGGAAGGGACAGAATAAAAAACACATTGCAAAAACAATGTGTTTACTGACATTTCACAATAAACAATATTATGGAATATATTTACGCATTATTCATAATAGTGACAATTTCAGATGAAAAATACATTTGTGACCCTCTGACCTCAAAGACAACACCTCTATTCCATTCTTGCTAAAGCTAAGTGCAATCTATCGTGCACAGAATAATGTCCATGATGGATTTTCCCTGCTTTGCATTTAAATTGACTACAGACAACCCTTATAACCTCTTTCTCATTCTACCTCCAACCTTCAAACTCCACAAACTAAACTAAAATACACTTAGCATGTTTTCTCTGTTCTTTCTCCCAAAATATGGGAAACTCTCCCTACACATATATAAAATCCATCCATCTCAACTGAAATTCCAGCATAAAATAAATGACCTCCACAATTACAAGTGTTATGTAAAGGGTGCAATCATCTTTTCACAGTTGTCTTAGACCCGTCACCACACTCACCCATTAATAAGACTTGAACTATTTTGTTTGAATATTAATGTATCCACATAAACCATTCATATTCTGACTACAAAAATTATTTCTCCTTATTTCTTTCATTTTTATCCACTCAGTTTAATTACTTATCTATATGTTTTGCTTCCAAATAATGCTCTCTGTACATCTGTCTGTCCTTCAGAAGGGTCTGTACTTAATCTTTCCCTCACCTCTCTTGTAAGCAACAGCTTTTGTAAAAATTGTATATGGAACAATGTGCACATACTGTACATTCATGATATAATTCCTCTGTAAAACTTATTGAGTTGTACTTACAGAATTGCCATGCCTCTAATATTGTTTTGTTATTCTTTATACCTAAGTGAAAGTTGTTATTATTTCATATGTCCCAAATCTAAGCCTGAAAAAAGTTCAACTGGATCAGTGTTCTATCCTGATTTAAAAATAAAATAGATGGATAGATTAGATAAAGAGAGCTAGATGATACCTAGCTAGATAGATAAAATAAAATAAAAATATAATATTGCTGACTTTGGTTAAAGATTAGCAGCAAGAAACCCACAGTCTTCATAAGTTTGAAAATTAAGTGTAGTATACGAATTGTGTTTGCTTAAAATTAAAGCTGAGATTTCTTAATGGTCTGCTGCTCTGAGTCACACCTGTGTGGATGTTATTACTAAAATAAAAAGGTGTGAAAAAAATAAGTAACAGCTGCCCAGCAATGCAGTGAACCAGAGTTCAAAAGTGTCAGCAGCAGTTTGGGACAAGCAGCTACTTACTGTTGAATGAAGCTCTGCTACTAAAGCCAGCAAGATCAGCAAATACCATAAGCACTGATAACGTCGGACATACTGAAAATCAGTGTTAGATTAAAATAATTCATGATCTGAATGTCTTTAAAAGGAAAGGAACACAAGTATGTACTGGCCACTCAGACAGGATCCTACAACTGCACAATGAAAGGAAAGAGGTGAAATATCAGCTTACAAAAACTGAAACTAAATATAAACAGCTAAAACTAGACAAAATGACATGATTATTAGAGGATGAGAGAGAAAACTAAATCAAACAGCCATGTCAGTTTAATACAAATTCTGTTAGCACAATGATATGAACTTTCAGAAGACTATTTGTACCACACACTCCTGTTTCTTTGAAAAGACCAAAGCAGATAATGATATATTATACAGCCCATGACCCTAACGGCCAGCCCATGACCCTAATGACCAGCCCGCGACCCTAACGAAGACCTATACTTGTTAAGGCAGCCTGCCAAGATTGCAAACTACAATGACTTTAGGATTTATTGTGAGCGTAATTATAAATTTGAAACAAGGCAGAAACTGAATCAATTTATTGCAGTGCTGTAGCTCTGCAGGGTTTAAATCTAAAATTCAGACATAACTTGCCAATTATATACCTGTGTTTCTGAATGCAGCTAAGACCTTTGTTCAATCACAAAGTGGCCTTGGTTCCAGGATAAGAAGAGCCCTACACCTTTCAAGAAGGACCATCAGAAAGTCTGAAACAAATGACCAGAAGAAGAAAAAATCCTGGAGCTATGTTCATTCTTTCATAATAGGATATAGGGAAAGGAAAAAGCTGCAGCTTTCTTGTTAAGGTGCAACCACAACAGCATGTCTCTGAAAGTCATTAACCAGCTACTGTTTAATCTGATCGTTTCACACAGAAGGTTTCAACACAGTTTAGATATAAATAAATTTGTTCATGATGTATATATAACAATGGTTGTTTACCTGGTCCTCTTGTCAGAATGATATATTTATATGAGCAATGTTAATTTAAAAGCACACAATGTTCATTTTTCTTGCCCATGGTCACTATGTTGTAGGAGCTGCTCTTGTTTTTATCTGTTCAGAGCCACTGAGGTACTTAGGAGTAGGCTGCCACTGTATGTTCATATGTCAGATTGTATGTTCATATGTCAGAATGGCTTGATATGATCAGAGAAGATAACGTTCATGGAGCCCTGAAGGAGTTATTATCACATAATAGTATTGCCTCTTTTGCGTGGCCATTAGAAATCAGGCTACACCTTTGCCTGGCTATATTTTTTCCAGTATATTGTTGTGGCCAGTACTGCTAGGATCTAATTCATCTTTGCAGTGCTTTACTTGACCTTGATTGTTAGACAAATCAGTAAAATTTCATATCATACCTTAAACCTTTCAAGTTCAGATTATGTGACAGGTTGGCACGCAGATGCAATAATACTTATGTAAGATCATAGGATGATACTAGGCTGTTGGCCTGGAGGCCCTTATAACCCTAGCCAAGAATTTCACCCATGTTCCCTCAAAGTCAGCACCTATTTCCCCCTGTCCAGCATTTGCTTTATGTCACAAAAATATTCAGTGCAGTATTTTATACATATTGTCTCTTGAAAGTAGATTAAACTGAATATAAGTATGTATTTCTGGGAAAAAAAATTAGATGTTCCCTGACAGCAATTTAAAGTTTTTAGTTCAGTAGAAACAATTTTGTTGTTCTTGTTCTTTTTAGTGTGTCCATTCTGAATTAGATAAGGATTATTTATTTTATTCTGTTTTATTTTATTTTACACTTATTAACTAGGGAAGTCTGAATAAGCAATACTCATTTTCAGCAAAGGTCTGCTGAGAAAAGCTCCACTGAGTTAACCCAAATAAGACAAGTGATCAACCATTTTAAGTAAGTGTCACAGGCTTCATGGGGGAAGAGGGTAAAGAAAACGTTGCTGTAATGAGCAAAACTTAAATTATACATACAGTGATACTAGTGGTATGACATGGAGTGTGATGAGAAGGGTTCATATCACGTTATCGAAAGCCGATAACGTCGAATGCCACAATGTCGAACACTATGCATCGAATGCTAAAAATAGTGAAGCTGTAGAACATCGAATTCTTTCCTAGGGAAAGAATTTGATTGTCCGTTTCTGTGGCTTAACTATTTTTAGCACTATGGTGAAAAGTTACAGAGGTTCAGGTAAGTGTGTGATTGTGTGGACATTAGGTTTAGGGTGCGGTTTACATGAGTTAGGGTTAGGGCGCTGGTGAGGTGAGTGTGTGATAGTGACAGAGTTTAGGGTTAGGGGCGGGTTAAGTGAGTTAGGGTTAGGGCGTGGGTAAGGTAAGTGTGCGATAGTGACGGACCTTAGGATTAGGGTTGGGTTAAGGTAAGCGGATAGATAATAGTGTTTGTATAGTTTAGTGTAGGGTTAGATGCATGATTTTAAGTGTAAGTGTGTGGATTGCTGTTTTTTTGGTGTGCCTGTGTTGTGTGAATGTGTTTCGGAATAGCAAATTTTTTCCCTGGGAAAAAATTTGCTGTTCTGAATATTCGATATTGTGTGCTTTAGATTATTTAGGTTTGATTAAATGGTGTTCGGTGTTTTCAGCTTTTGATAACATGATATAAACGCAATGAGAATAGGCTAGGGGCTAGCTGTGGAAGAACAGTAAGGTGGACTGTGATCAGAATAGGCTAGGGGCTAGCTGCGGAAGAACAGTCAGGGAGGACAACAAAGGAGAGGATGGCAGGAGGGGAAGCAGTGCAAGAAATATTTTTAAACTCTTGGTTTCCTTAAGTCAACTATGGTATATACTATCAAGTACAAATAAAGAGAAATATGAGGTTTTTATAAAGATATTCGTTTAAAGTAAGGCAACTTTTGTTGAAGGAGTTAACCAGCAACATTCAAAATGTTAAAGGTATACTTTTGGAAGACGTAGTCTTGTTTAAGCATGAACTGCTTGCCTGGGGAATTCTCTATGGCCAGTACTCATAGCCCAGGGCTTCGCAAATGACATATGGTTATTTGCAAATAGCAGAGCTACACAGGTATACCAATAAAGCAGCAAAAGTCATTTGTGATGAATATGAAAAAGCAAAGTCTTTTTTGAAAACATGCCCATTTCTCACAAAAGAGTAAGATGTATACAGTTCTGCATTACAAAGTTATGAATTACTTTTCAAATGCATGAGGGTTTACATATATTTTTTCACATATCACAGGTGAGTGTGGCTAAGAGCAGTCATGCTTAAACCATTTAAGGAAAGATGCAGACTGCACAGTGCTTAGGAGGGATTTTTTTAAATAAATGGGGTTTATAATGTTTTATATAGAAATGTTCTTTTGTGGACACCCTGATAGTTTCATTAAAGAATAGAAAGGGGGAGATAAGAAAGACTTAAAAAGGGGAGACAAAACAAAGATGGGAACCCAGAAGGAAACCTTCAAGAGAGTTTGTACTGTAGAAGGTGGAAGAGGATGGGCACTATGTTTTTGTCAGGGGATGGACCCCCTATTTTTATTTTTTTTATATATGAGAGGGTAGTGTGGTTAGGAAATAGATAAGAGGGTATAGGAGAAAGGAGAAAGGAAGAAAGGCTGATGAAGTGCCAGCTGGAGTCCCAGTCCACAGAGCCTCAAACACGTCCACTACCAGACAGTGTTGCAGGTTGGACCCTAATGTTGAGGGGTAGAGACCTGTGCTGCTGTGGCACTTGGCCCCAGCTGGGAGAGCATGTTTTCTATACGCTGAAGAGAGGCTTCAAGTGGCTGAACTTTTCTGTCCAGGACCTCCACCAGTACATCATCTACCAAGCTCCATATCCCCCTTTCTGTGAGGCTTGCCAGGCTGTCACATGTCAGATTGCCAGCAGGACTGACGCCTCCACTCTGACCTTGTGAGGATATCTCCGGATGGGCAGAGGGTGATCTGTCTTTAGCCTGGGAGTTACAGCCCAGAATTCCTTCTGAAGGATTTGAAGCTGTGAAAAAAGGAAAATAAATGAGAGAGAAACAAAAACAATAAAAACAACAAAAAAAGGATGGGGAGAGATGTAACAGAAAAAAAGCACAATAAATTCATACAGTAATGTTTACCTGCCATTTCATACACTACTGAAATACTGCAGTAAAATCTTGAACTTGTGTACAGGAAGTGTTTATTCATACAATGGGAAAAGTGATTTGGGAAGTGCTATCGTACTTGAGAAGAATGACATGAGAAGTACTTATGCATACTTCAGAGAAACTCTATGGTAAGTGCTTGTGACTTCTTGAAAGGGAGTGTATCTCTCCAGTTATGTACATATAATACATTCAATATAGTCCTAAAATACCCTTTGTAATTATTAGAAATAATCAGGTTGAAAGCAATAATATTAGCTTGAGCTGCAATGGTTTGAGCTGCATTTCTTTCATCTGCAAAGCTATAAAAATCATTTTCTTACTACCAATTTAGAAAAGAGTTGTAAAAAGAGCACAGCAGTTGTACACACACATATTGCTCTCTTACTTTTACAGTAATATAATGATTTTAAATCCCCTTTCGAGTTCTTCTTATACTTATTACAAACTAGTAAGACAGAATTCTCTTGGACTTCAGTAATATTTCCCAGATGATTCAGTAAGTCTACTCTTCGCTAGTGCTGCTGGTGATTATATTGTATTTCTTCCTCAGTTGTAAATAAAGAGAGAAGGCAATTCTTTACCTGTATTTTCACATATACATATATATGTGTGTGTGTGTGTGTGTGTATGTGTGTGTGTGTGTATATATATATATATATATATATATATATATATATATATATATATATATATATATATATATATATATATATAATATATATATATATATATCCTGTCTAAGCAGTAACTTTTTTTTTATTTTCTCTTACATATACATAGCTGTATGAATCTGTACAATACTGTACCAAATCAAATATCCCATCATGCAAGAGGAAATAAGTATGAAATGTGTGTGGAACATGCCTCTCAACCTCTTAGAACAAGAACTTTGGACAAAGCCATAAATAATGGGGGATGGGGGCAAAGACCACAAATAGGGACACTTTTTAAATATTGCTCTTACAAACTTAGAAAGTTGATAGAATAACAGGTTTTGCACTAGGGTGAATTTTCTAAGCAGTATGAAGTCTGAAACTGAAAAGTCTGTCATGATTTTCAGACTTCAACTCTCAATGATTTTCCAGAAAACCACCTGTATTCTTCCCTTATAAGGCCCATTGTTGAGTACAACACCCCCATTTGGCATGTACCTCGCAAAGCAAATGCAGCAGCTGGAGAGACCACACAGGTTCCTCACCAGGAGAATCCAGAGCCTCAAAAATCTACCATACACTGATAGGCTAAAAGTCCTATCCCTCTATTCTGTTTCATACAGACTCCACAGAGGTGACCTCTGTCTAGCATACAAGGTGATCTTGGACCCCTCCTTGATGGGACTGCTACATATCCACAAGTCAAGCTCCACTTGAGTAACCCGCACACCCAGCCTCAACCTGGTTTGTGACATCAATATGACATGCTGGCGGGACAGATTCCCCCATGTATGGAATAGACTCCCTCTCCACGTCAAGCAGAGTACCACTTTACCCCTTTTTAAGCACAATCTGGATAACTGGATGGAAAATAGAAAATACATCCCTGGGATTCCACCCAATGTCTGATTTGTCTATGCATGGGCTAAACTCTTGGCAAGGCTTATAAGGGCCTCAGGGCCAATAGCCTATTAACTTCCTATGATCCTATTATCCTATGAATTTTATGAGAAACAAATGAAAAAAATATGAAGCAAAAATCTGGGCATTCTGTGAAGGTGTGTACAGTTGAGAGGTATGAGGTGTAGAAAGTTGTTTTCAAAAAACAGGCAACACTGTGTTCAGGTAAAACTAATTCACAAACACAGAAATGTAGGAGTTCATGGGAGTTTGCATTTCCTTTTCTGTACAGATGTGTCTTACTTGATAGGTAATGTTGAAGTAAAATAACATGTCTCAGTAAAGTTTATGCCGCTCATTAATTTGGAAAAGCAATCCCCCCCACCCCACTCCCACACACACACACACACACACACACACACACACACACACACACACACACACACACACACACACACGCACACACACTAGGGTGTGGTATCTCAGACTTCAGCCCTGTTGTACATCCAGGTAGAAATACTTTTGAACAAATAACTGTGTTAAACAACTATTTTAGTTACATTAATATGGTCTGCATAAAACCAGCTTCATGTAATGTAACTATTAAGTAATTTTACACAATAGTAATGCATTTTAAACATGTAATTGTAATTTTTAATTTAAATTGTAATTTAATGTAATTTTAATTTCATTATTTATAAATCAGTTAAGAAATGCTTCTTCTTGTAACCCTGTACATGATTTGCAGAATTATGTGTACAGATTATTTTAATAACCTTATGTCACATTTGTATATATTATTAAAATCTGTTAACACATTACTCATATGTCTCTATTTTAAAAAAATTGCCTGTATGATTATAAACATGCTTATGATTTATCTGCATTTCTTTTTTTTTTTTCAAATAACTTTTTATTTATTTCACAAAAACGCATAAATGAACATTACATGGAGACTTGAATATGCAGGTAAGCCCAATACAATCTAAACCTATAAAACAGACAAAAATATGTACAATATTTACAAAACTAAAGTGCTACCCTATAGAGAGAGAGAGAGAGTTAGAAGAGGAACATTGAAGTTATAAGGGATATCAGTGGATCTCCCAGATAAGCTTGGAGTGAGAACTATACCAAAAACTGAGACATGAACTATGAACATAATTAAGTACAAAGAATTAAGTCAAATAAACTTTTCCAAACTTTTCCAAAAAAGGCTTTTTTCCTAGGTCCTTTTGTGATAAGCTTCTGTGCTGAAATATATGTAAGGGCCATCTCTTTGAAATTATTCCAACAAAGTTTGGTGCGATCCAGCCAGTTTTTAGTGATATATAATTTCATAAGGGAACATAGAATGACTAGAACATGTAGATCTAATTTAGAGAGTTTTATAGTAGGTATATGAAGGATCTCTATCTCCCAAGAAAGAGTAGATTTGTGGTAACCCATTTTCTCTAGACAAACTTTTAATGAAGTCCAAAGTTTGTGGGAGTACTTGCAGAACCAAAGTATGTGTAGGAGGTCAGCTTTTGGGAAGGAACAACACATACAGGAGGGGGAATTCTTGGGGTCAAACCTATTAAGCACAGATGGTGTATAATACGAGTTGTTATTAATCATTAGTTGTGTGTAGGTGAGTTTTTTAAATGGGGAGAGTTCTAAGGTGGTTTTTATGGCAGATAGTTTTTGTACATCCGAAAACGAGGTTCCATGATTGTCCCAATAACTGGAGAATAGGCAAGCTGAGTTGTGTATTATGGAGTTTAATAGGTTATAAGATTTAGAGAGCATTTTCTCTGAACTCGAAAACGCATGTATAATCTCATAGAGTTTGGTGATGTCCTGACTGTTGACCGGAATATAAATTCTGATGATATTAATTCCCTTAGTTGATGGAGGATCACCGTGTATTTGTTATTGACCTTGGGAATTAAGCGTAGGGCAGGGAGTGTTATATCCTTATATTTGAGAATGTCCCATACTACAGCATCCTTAATGAGAGGAAATTCCGAGAGATTGATCATCAAATTGTTGATCTTAATATTAGGATTTGAATGAAGAGGTTGGAGTAAAGAGAAGGCTTAATCAAGGTTGATGGATCTTATCAGAGTTTGGAGTAATTTAATTTTATGTTTTAGAGTGCTGAATAATTTGGAGTTGTTGAGAGCTTCTGGAGAAAGAAAGGGGAGAGCTTTGGGATTAATTTTATTAGCTTGAACATGTTGATACCATATTTTTATCCAGGAAGGGGAAGAACTATAGTCTCCCTGATTTAGTTTAGAAATGGACAAAATTCTATTTGCACAAATAATCATATAGTAAAGTTGAAAGTTAGGTAAACCTAGGCTACCCCTACTCTTTGGGTAAACTAACTTAGAGTACGATATCCTAACTGATTTGGGAAACCAGATGAATTTGGCTAATTCTTTATTAATTTTAGAGAAAAAAGTATTGAATATTATATGATATGAAGCGTTAAATTGGTAAAGGAGTCTGGGTAAGATGTTCATCTTCACTATCGCAGCTTTGGATAGAAGAGATAGATTCATTAGTTCCCATCTATGAAGATCTTGTAGAATTTTAGACCATGTTCTGAGTAGGTTATTTTGGAGCATGGAAACTTGGTTATGATTGAAATATATACTGAGATAGCTAATATTGAAAGTTGTCTGAAAGGGAGAATCCGGAAAGTAATGAGATTTATGACCTACAGGATTAATAGGAAAGATGTGCGATTTCTTATGACTGATCTGGTAGCCTGAGGCCTTAGAGAATTTATTAATAGTATTAATGATTTTATCTAAGTCTGTGTTGGGATATTGAAAATACAAATTGAGGTCATTCGCAAAAGCAGAAAGCATTATATTAGTCTTCAGGACTTTAGGGATAGAGTGGAATGAGTTTTGAGCGATATAGAGGAAAAAAGGTTCAATGAAGATGTTGAAAAGAAAGGGCGATAATAGGCAGCCTTGCCTTGTACCATTCGTAATCCTAATTGATTTAGATAAGTTTTTATTTATGTAGAGATAGGTGGATAAGTTTTTATATAGAATTTTAATCATATCAGAGAAAGCACTGGGGATATTAAAGTGCAATAAGGTTAGAAACAGAAAATCCCAATTAACTCTGTCGAAGGCTTTAGAAGCATCAAGGGTTAGTGCATATATCGGGTTTTTATCTTTTTTTGTAAATTGAATTAAGGAGTCAAGGGTTAGGGTATTATCCCAAGTGTGTCTATGAGACATAAAACCAGCCTGGTCAGGGGAAATTAAAGAGGGCATAATTTTTTTAAGTCTGTTTGCCAGAATAGTCGATAGGATTTTTATGTCAACATTTATTAAAGAGATGGGTCTATAGTTGTGGGGGTCGGTTTTGTCTTGTTTGTTTTTCAAAACCAGTATGGTTTTCGAGGTGTTCCAATGTAGATCCGAGATTCCGTGTTTTATAATGAAGTTGAATACCTTTAAAAGAGAAGGGGAGATTATTAGATTGAAGGCTCTAAAGAAATCAGGGGTAAATCCGTCAGGACCATGGGATTTTCCTAGTTTAAGGTTGGTGATAACATCTTGGATTTCTTGAAGAGTCAGGGGAGCCAAAAACATGGATCTTTGAGAATCATTCGGGGAGGGGAACTTGATAGTATTCAAGAAGTTCTCCATATGTGGGTTAGGAGATGGATCTACCTTCCTGCAAAATATATCTGAGTACAAGGAATAAATAACTGAATTATATCTGAGTCAGATTTATAAATTTTGTTTTGGTATTGTAAAATAGAAATCCTGGGAGTGCATTGATTATTTTTTATTATTCTTGCAAGAGTCTTAGATGGGATTTGCGCCCATTCTGAATATGTTGCAATACATTTTTGTTCAAGCAAGGAGAGGTTTTGTTGATGAAGTTCCAGTAGTTCTTTTTGAGTACTACTAATTACTTTATCTAAGCAAGGGTCTGGGCTTAATCTTTGTTTGTTATCTAAGTCAGAGAGTTTCAAGATCAAGTTATTTTCCTTAATTTTGTAAAGTTTTTTATAATAAGAGGCCTTGCTGATCAGCATACCTCTCAATTTGGCCTTACAAGCTGCCCATTGGATATCTAGGGGGATATGTGAAAAATCAAGATTAGAACCGAAGTCTGCTAGGATTTCTTTAGTTTCTTGAATTATGTCCTTATTACGAAGCAGGTTGTTATTTAGTGTCCAGCTACTATAGAGGGGGGTTGAGGATGGTTTTGATGAGTGAAAGATCTTGAGGGAAATTCTTGCATGATCAGAGAAAAACCTAGGTTCTGTAGTGAAGTTTATCTTGAGAAAAGAAAGGGATTCAGAAATTAGGAAGAAATCTAATCGCGACCAACTGTTGTAACATTTCAAATAATATGTGTATATTTGTCCTTGGTTAAAAACTAACTAAATGAAATAGGGTCGATAAGGGTGAAGTCAGTTATCAATTCCTCTAGGGCTAAAGTGGCTTAAAAATTGTACGAGGGAGATTTACTAGTACGATCTATGTTAGGATCTATGACAGCATTCCAATCCCCGACCAAAATATGTTGGTGATCATGGAATGTGCAGAGGATGTTATATATCTCTAAAATAAAAACTTGTTGTTGCACACATGGGCCATAGAGGTTAAGGAAGAGGATTGGTTTGCTAGAGTTTGGAAGCTGAGATGTGAAATAACACCATCTACCATTATTGTCAGAGTTAACTTCTGTGATTACTCCCTGGAAATCCTTTTTAATTACAATAGCTACTCCCTTTGAGTTAGAGCTATCACCTGCAGCAATTATGGATCTTATCCATTTTCTTTTAGATTCTTTCGAACAGTCTTCCTCGGATAAGGTATCAGAACCACATGAGAGGAGAGGGTATGTTGTAGAATTAGGTAAAAAGCAGTAAAGGAGATCCACATCAATCTTTCAATTGCTGCATATAAACTAATGACACTAAGGGTAGCACAGTACTCCTTCAAACATAGCCCAGTGCCTAACCACCCCAACCCCTTAAGTGAAGAAGTACAAAAGTAGAAACAAGAATAATATAGGTCATTAACAAACAATAGAAGCATATAACAAGCAACTGTCACAGATAATAACCCATAAAAGAGCAATGATACAGATATTAAAACAAATGATTCAAACAGTGATACTATACATATGTACATAAAAATAATCATCCAAAAACTGATCATTCTAGACACCTAACACAATGCAGCTAAGAGCAACCACTAAACACCGGAGAGTGAGAGAAGTAAAGATAAGACTGGTAAATTTGTATTAATTATGAAGGGAATAGGGAATCTATCCCTTTGACTAAAGCACAATAGATGGTATGTAGAGAGAGCCAAAAAATATAATATCAGAGGTGTCTCAGCTAGGGGAATAAAATATAGCATGCGTATAAAAGGTAGCTGAAATTTTAAGAGAGAATGTATAAAACGAACACCATTGTTCTTCATTTAAGCGTATAAGAGCACCTAGACAGCACTAGATGTATGCTTAATGAAATCTTGTGATTGTAATGAAAAAGAAGGAAAAGAAAAGAGAGAGAGAAGGAAGGAGGAGGCAGAAAAGAGAACATGAAAATAGCATAAAACTCTAATAGCCAGGTTATATGTTATAAACGTAAGTAATGAAAGTGGTAATTTGTTTGTAGTCTCACCAACATGTAGATGACCTGCCACAGTGAACTAGATATTTCTAATCAGAACAGTAAAATAATGTGATCACAGGTATGAACTATAGCATGCAGCATAAAACACATGTTAGGTCTAACAATGACATGACCTAGTATCACTGTGGCAAGGCTGTATAATTGCAATAGGAAAGAAAAAAAAAAAAACATAGTAAGGGAAAAAAAAAAAAAACTCTTCTGAGTCTAGAGGTACTGATTCAGAATACCATCACAGAGTCTGCTTGGGTGTATGATAACCTACTGAGAGTATCTACAACAGCAGCATGCAAAAACTTGAGATGTTCCTCTAAAGATGTCTATAAGCACTAGAGTTCCTATAAGTATTACATTTTAATTGTTTAAAGACTGTAAGACAGTAGACACTGGTATACTGTTAATTCTTATACCTGGAATAATGATAAAAGAAACGTTATTAACACAAAGGTCAGTAGAACAAAACGTATCTGGCACAATGATGATGACTTCAAGCCAAGGTACATACTTTGTCTACAGATCACCCTCCGAAATACACATTATGTAAGCGAATCATAGAGCTGGAGTATGGAGGGCATATCACACTGTAAGTTGTTGCCTGCTGGAGACATTAGTCAGCTTAAAAAAATGTTTGATCAGCACGAACCATCAAAAACACACCTTGCTTTAAGGTAACCTCTAAGCAAAAACAGAAAATCTACAATATGTATTAAACAGTATGATAAACCAGGCATAAAGAGCTGCTATTCCAGTCACAACAGTCAAGCAAAATGTCAAAATAATTGGATTATCTGAGCCACCATCAACAGTCATCCGAACATTATCCGAGATAAGGAGGTTACCATACAATGAACAAATCAGAAAGATCAGTCCACAGTCAAGTTGGGGTTTTGTAAAAAGAAAAACAGATGGTTGTCAGCATGTGACAGGCGCTTGATATGGATAAACACTCGACAACGAAGAGGTGCATCTTAACAAAGACATCTGTAACAAGACGGTAACCAAGATCTTACCTGTGGGCGAATGAAGCCCTTATACTAAAGGAACAGACCTTAAGCTTGACAACGCTCAGAAGACTCAACAAATAAAAGTCGGTAGAGCCAAACTAGAGGGCACAGAACTGAGAGATGTAGAACAAGCCCATATAACTTATAGCGATGAAAGCAGAGGGGAAGGGATTCTGTGTGTGTCGATCGGAAGTCACAAGCAGAGATGACCCCCTATACAAGAGGACAGCTCTAAAAAGGTTCCCAGCTACTCGGAATGTGGATGTCGATCCATCTAACCAAAGTCTGAAAAAAGAAGCATTAAGGAAGTTGAAATGCGGAATCGATCATTGGGAACATTATCAAAGGCATATCTGTGCTATCCGGTGAGTAGAAAGACACAACATATCCTTGCTTGATAAAGTTTAGGTAGTAAGATATGTTACAGCGCTGGAATACTATTAAAGGCTTTGAAAAATGCTTCTTTCGCCTCCTTCGGAGAGTTGACAGCAAATCTTGTGTTGTTGTGAAAGAAGATCAATGTGCTCGGATAACACATCTGGAACTTTATATTCTTTTTGATTAGCTCAGCGCAGAACGGAGCTAGATTCTGCCTGCTTGTTTTGATAGAGAGGTGTAGATCTTGTGAAAATGTAAGCTTATGATTGTTCCAAGTAAAGACTTTTTGTTTTTTGGCAGCTAGTAGGATCTTTTGGGTGTCTTGAAAGTTTAATAGTCTGGTGTAGACTTGGCGTGGGGCAGTGGTGTCCTGGCGTTTATGCATGGCACGGTGTGCTCTCTCCACTGTAATGTCAGTAGTACAGCCTTCCGATCACAGGAGTAGTTCAAAAATCTCTTTGGTTGTAGTAAGTAGGATATGATTTTCATAAGACTCAGGGAGTCCTCTAATTAAAATATTGTTGCGCTGACTTCTTGCCTCGAGGTCCGTTAGTTTTGACTGCAGTTCAGTTAAAGATGTAGTTTTGGCATGAAGCTCTTCAGTTAAGGTTTGAATTCGAGATTCATTTGACTGTGTTTTTTGTTCAAGAGAATCAACTCTGTCAGCGATTTGATTGATAGTGTTACCAAATTTGGTAAGTTGATCAGAAAAGCTTTGTATGGCAAGTTGGATAGGTTGAAGCGCTTGTTTGAGTTCGTCCATGTGAAAGTTGGATTCCGTTTTGGATTTAGTGCTGTTTTTGCTGGGTTCCGATGCTTGCTTATTAATTTTCTGTCTTTTGGAGACAACTTCTTTTTCAGGAGAGAAGATTGCTGATAACTTAGCTTTTGTAGTTTATATCTCCATAATGTCTGATTCATTAGCCATAGTTGACTGGTTCAGCTTAGAATCTTGAGTGTGCAGAGAATTATTTTAGGCCCTTTGGATACACATGGCTGAGACACTTCTCCCGACTACAGGGTAAATAAGATGTTTTATATTCTGAAATGAGTATATAAATCACTGATCCAGAAAGGTGAAGATGAAATAGGTTTCCCTTTTCCATAGGATGTAGGTATTGACGCTTAAAAGAGGGAAAATATCAAAGGAGTTATAACCAAGGTAGGGTGCTCTGTGCAGAGGGTGCACACTAGACGACCACCCTCATGGAATCATCTGCATTTCATAATAGGAGTACAAGTAATATTTTGTGATACACATATATTTTTTTGAAAATACCTGTAGTTATTCCAGCTTGTTAAACTGTTTTTTTTTTTGTCTTTAATACGACTCATTTAAGAAAACATTTTTTTTACTTATTATAGACCTCTGGCCTTCTAGCCACTACCTGGTCTACCTACTCGGACAGTTGGCAAGCACTATGCTTCTGCAAAGCATCGTAACAGTGATGACACTGTTTGCCAAAGCAGGTTATACCTGTCAGGGTTGACAGGTGTTCATCCATCTCCAGCCAGATATCAATTATTTTCCATGTTCTGTTTCTTCCACATTTCTCAATCTTATCCCAGTATGAATCACCAAGAAGGAAGATCATTATAGGTTCATAGGTTCATACTAGGCTATCTGCCCTAGGGCATTTACAAGCTTAGCCAGAGTGTGTTTGGCTTTCGCCACCCGTTTTAAATGAATTTTGCTATGCCCTTTTTCGAGGTTAGTATACTGTGCCTCTGTCTAACAGTGACACAGATGTGATACCCGGAGTAAATCTACGATCTCCCATCCACTCATCAAGATTCCTCTTGAAGAGAGTCAATGAGGGACTCTGCCTAACCTGAACTGGGATTTTATTCCAGGGTGAAGGGAGCCTCTGGGTTATGAATCTGTCCCTCAGGCATGTCCTATTTATTTCAGTGCTGAGGTTCAAGTCTCTCGAGCACGTAGCTCGATGGGATTTGGATTTTCTGAGGTGCAGCATGTCCATTAATTCTGGGTTGGACATGGCTTTATACGTCAGGCACAGATTGCATCTGAGCAGGTGGTATGCCACTGAGTAGAGCTGGAGTTTCTTTAACCGGGCAGTATATGGCATCTGTTTGAGCCCTTTGATCCTCTTGGTGAGGTACTTTTGGGGTCTTTCTAGTTGCTGCAGGTGTCTGGTAAGGTACATCCCAAAAGGGGCATTGTACTCAATTATGGGCCTGATGAGGGATGAGTAAAGAGGCACGATGACCTCCCCTGATCTAGATGTGAATCCCTTCATGATTAGGTGGGCTATATAAAATGTTTTTCTAACCACTTTGGCCACGTGGTTGTTGAATGAGAGGTTGCTATCAACTTGGGTCCCCAGGTCCCTAATTACTTCTTCCGTACTTAATAGATTACCATCTATGTGGTAATTTGTGGGCACTTTGTTTTTGCCGAAGGGGATGACTATACACTTTTGGCGTTTAGCTTGAGGCCATGGCTCTGGCCCCAGTTGTCTGTTTCTATGAGGCTCTTTTGTAGGATGCTTGTGTCGGCTGGAGAGTCGATTATGGCACCCAGTTTGCAGTCATCTGCGAACTTGGTCAGTTTTGAGGAGTATGAAATTTGCTTTAGAGAAGTTTTTCACTGTGGTTTTCTGGGCAGGGGCTGGGGTCGGGATGTGAATATCTAGTGAGATTAGTTTATGGTCTGATCTTACCAGTGAGGGATACACTTCTGGTCTGGAGCATAGATTCCCCATGTTGGTGATGATCAGGTCCAGTATGTTTTCCCATCTTGTGGGAGTGGTAACAAGTTGTTCCATAGGGTTCCATTATCAGGGTCCCTTTTTCAGACCAGCTAGGAGTATGGCCTGGTGCCTTCACAGGAGTTGCCATTGTTTGAAGTGCGACAGCAAGAATGAGGAATGTATGGTTGGAGGTGTATTAATTTGGGTTAGAATCACTCCTTTTGGGGTGTTACATTACCTTAACCAAATCCTTTTTCTAGCATGGTCATTACAATGGCTATTGATAAAACTTTGTCGTCTATTTCTTTTTCTTAAAGAAAAATAGTTACCTTTCCCTTTGATTCTTGATTATATTTTTTCTTTTTTTCTTCATCCTGTCCCCCTATTTTTCTTTGTCTCTGTTCTCTCACCAACCTCGTCACTAAATAATATACTTCCTATTTTTCTCTCTTCATTCTTCAGCCACTATGCTAATATAACTTTTTTTCCACACATTTCCTTTTTATGTTTTAACTTCTCTTGCCCTTTACGTCTAATACCTAATTACCTTAACATCCCCTTACTTTTCTTTTCCTATTTACTATTGCACTACTACCTCCCCTCCTCCTTCTGTCAAACCTTTACAAGTTAGCTGTTCCTATTTAGACTATCAGTTCAAAAGTTCATTGAACACACCTTGATAAATGATATAACACTTTTTGGCATTAGTTCATAGGTTCATAGATTAGTACTAAGCTAACTGCCCTTGTGAGCCATTTTAAGCCTAGCCAGTTATCCCTTGTGAGGCTCAAACCCTGCATCTTGTGTTTGTAAGGCAAACACCTTAACCATTAGACCACCCAAATGTATATAGCAACTCTGTCAAGTTGTTGACACATGCATATATATATATATATATAACAACTCTGCTAATTTTATTAACTTGCTTTGTTAAAATTGTTTAATTCCTTCAACTACGTATATCTTTGTTAAAATTGTTTAGTTCCTTTAACTATGTATATCTTTCAGTATGGAGATATTCTCCCCACGCCTCCACTGAAAATTGGTTCCTGACCCAGTGGACTTTCCCTGTCAGCAAATGTCAATCAGTCAGCCCGTCAATCAATCAATAAATAAAATAATGGAAATACATAATTAATACTTTTTGATACTGCTTATTGGTAAAGATTATTTTTTGTATAATAACTGAAGTACATATGTTATTTTTAAGTTTTAAGAAGTTATGATTTATTTGAGGTGGTAGGGTGTGTCATACAATGTTGGATGGACAAGAATTATACTTCAGATTGCTGCAAACTTGATATTCAGATGACTCCATTTTGTTTTTTTAACTACATTCTGAATTTGTCCCAGGAGACATTCGTATGTTCCTGTGGCAAGCTTGGGACAACTGTGGAGTGCTGCAGGCAGTGGAGCCATCTGTAGCATGTCCATATCAGTGTTAAGTGTGTTCATATTACTTTGGCCATGCATTCATGATCGTCGAAAAGCCAAAACTCACCGATACATCTTGGGACATGTTTTTCTCCTACTATGATTCATAGAGATGAATGTAAATTAGCCTAATTTGCAAATAACATGTGTAAATGGCCATAAATTTTCACCAATAAGTTGAGTACTGCCATATTAATTTACCAGTAGCTGAATTAGGTGGCAAATACAATTTACTGATTATGTATTCATAAATATAAATGCAATAATTTACTAGAGACGTTTTGCTGTGCTAAGGATATTAATAGGTATGTATGATGAATCTGATTTTTTAGAGTGACAGTGAGAAATAAAAAACAATAGTATTATCAGCACATGACAATGGCAGAGGGTAGGGCAAGGATTCATTTTGTGACAAAATTGATTGCATTCATGACCTGAGTGAACTGTAGGTAACATATTGCAATTTTACATGGCTATATTGAGATTTCTATTATGTAATTATATGGTTTGAGTTAAGTAACAGTTTTATTTAATGTGGATGGCAGGAAGACTTGTGCAGTGTTTTGTACTGTAAAAGATAATTACATCCAAACATCTCTGTCACACTTTCTGACTGTGGCCTTTTTTTTACATGCAGTACTGATGGAAAATAAAGGATCAAAGAAGAGAAAGGATAACATCAGCCAAAAGGAAAATTGTTTCCTCATGGCACCACTTAGGGCATATGGGAAACTTCTTTTTGGTAAAAGGGGGCCCACACAAGCTGAGAGGAATAAGTCAAGTAGTTGTTGACATCATTGCAGTTGGTGTCAGAAATTGAAAACTGGCACACTGCAAGAAAAGGGCAAATGATATGAGTGGTGCAGAGGTTCAGCAGTTAGCATTGTCACCTCACAGCAAGAGGTTCTCTGGTTTAGTTCTCACCTGGGGTGCCTTCTGTGCGGAGTCTGCATGTCCTTCTTGCATTTGTATGGGTTTCCTCTGGGTGCTCCAGTTTCCTCCCACATTCCAAAGACATACATCTAGAGCATTTCTCCCCAGGCCTCTGCTGAAAATGGACTCTGTCCCAGTCGGGTTTTCCTGGTAAACAAATGTTGCATAAGTAAATAAATAAATAAAATAAATATGGTAGCACATGCTTGAAGCAAGGCCAGGCAGAATGCAAATTTCAGTACTACTGTGGAGGGGTTCCTCTAAATCATATTCAGCTAATGCAAGATGAGGAATGCCTTCTTCTCATCTGTGGAGATGACTACGGCAAAGAAGATGGTGAAACAGGAATAATTAAAGGTGGTGTGGACACTGCTCCATCTTACCAATGTCTGCAGCAGCAACACTATCTGCAATGAAGGTTGGTTTAAAATCAATAGAACACATTTATACATAGAGAGAACTGAATGCTGACAAGGAACAATGTAATTAAACACATTACAATTAATTATTATTAGGTGAACCTTGTACATCAGCAAAGAATGGAAATAAAGTCTGTGCATAGTAAGTATCCCCCTCACCCCCTTGTAAGCATACTTTACTGCATGCTTTTGAATTATTATTAATGTTTTCAAATAATTGTTTACAGGGTCAGTATCAGAAACAAGCAGTTCAACTATACCAATAAGTTTGGGTGATATCAGCAGGACAATGGGTGCTGTTGCTGATGATTATAACATATTTATATTTATATTTATGAGGTAGCTTGAGGAAAGTGACACGCAGTCCCTACATTTAATGGCAGGATCTCACACCCCACAATGTGTTACTAACTGTACAGGAAGTGACAGCACATCACAAAGTCAAGCACATGCTGACACTGCACTCAGGCTTGTATAGGATGGACAGCCATGTACCGCTACACCAGTATGTCCAAACCCACAGGAACACTTTGAGTATGATGGTAGGTGTTTAGAGGTAACAGTGTCCACAGTGACACCTTTACAAAGGGAAGGCAGGCACAGGAATTTTTTATAGCTACTCAAGGAAACAGGTAAAGTAGTGGCTACCCAACAGGAAACGTGCCATAACATTGTCAGGGCTCAGAGCATTGTCACGGCTGGAAATGGTCAAAGTCCTCCATGGTATGACTGATGACTTCCAGCACTACTTTGAAAAGGCAGAGAGTAGGGATGATGCCATGATGAGACTGATGTGTAGCACTAGCATGGTGGGACACAGAGCATCTATGTCCACCTCCATTTGTACACTAGTTAAGACATAACAGAATCAGGCTGGAGTCAGGCTTGCTTGGGGCAGAGGATGGGTTACTGTCCAGACAGGTAAGGGAAGATCATATGAGATAATATTACTGATGCTCAGGACAATAATGTCAGTAGTCAAAGTGAACAAGCACAACATATTTCACACAGGCTATGTCAGCTTTCATCTACAAGTAGCATTCGAGGTCATGATCACAATCATGCTGTCCTATCAGGTCAGTGACAACAGGATCACCTGCACCAAGTAGGTTGCGACATCACACCAACTCACCTTACAGTTCTCAGTGTAATCCCTGTTTAAAATCACTTGCACCCTCACATGGCTTATCAACAGGAGATGTGTATGACTCTTTTGATCTTGGGACTACTGTGAATCAGCTTCAAAGACCCAGCTGTCTATTTAACTAGAATTGTAGTTTGGTGCATTTCATCCATGTAAAACTAGTATGTACACCATCGATCAAAGGTAGACAAAAAAGCAATGATACGTGGATTACCATTCCCACAGGTGGCAGTGGCCTAAAACATCAAAATATTAATGCACAAAAATTTATAACACAGAAATATATCATAAGTAAATGAGTGAGACATTACGATGAGTATCTTGCCATGTAAACTTAAACTGCTGCCACCCCCCACCCCCACTGCACAAATGATGATAGTTTCTGAAGTCAGAATTTATTTTGTATAATAGCATAAAATTAATCTGATGTGCAGTACAACAGAATAATCTAAGAAGAAATGTACGGCAAAAAAACAGTATAATTCCTTTTCCTCACATCTGCGATGCATGAACTCAGACAGGTATTTCACTGTTTGCAATACTCATTCCTTTTATAAAATTAAATAATCATTAAAGAGGTTATTCATAAGAGCAGATAAAATGTGAATTATTTTCTGTATGATGCCTTTTGACATCAATGAACAGGAGTCAGTGAGTACTCTTGTTTTGCAATAACATGAGTATTATTTCTAACAGATAAAAAATATTTCAAGATGAGAGACAAATTAAGATGAACAGTGACAGCAGGCCATGCACCACAGAACATAGCCCACAAATATCATTGCATGCATCAATTATTTTCTATGTGTTTTTTACAATAAAGGAAACACTAATCTGAATTATGTCATGGTCCATAGTTGTAGACCAGATGCTGCCTCTTTCCCTGCACATTAGTATGATGTGCACAAGCCTGCTACATGGGGTCCCTTACTGCTGCTGCAAGCTAATCATCATTAATTGCAGTGGGATTGGAACTGGAAGCTGCAGTGACAGCATGGGTCACTTCACCACCAGACTGATACATGATCATGCTATATAGAATGCAACATGCAGTAAACATCCTGCAGACAATAGCTAGATCATACTGAAGGGCACCCCAGACTCATCCAGACACCTGAAATGGCTCTTCAGGAGGCCAAAGACCCTCTTAATAACAATACTAGTCTGGGACAGGGATATGCTATACATCTTCTCTCCAGCTCCCTTGGCTTTTTTACTGGTGTCATGAGCCATGGCTCCAGTGGATATCCAGAATTTCTTGGAAGAAAAGAGAGAGCAAACATGGGGGATGGTGGATATCCAGTTGGCTCACAGGCAGGACCCAGAAAGTTAGAACTGGGGAGCCATCTCTACAAAGAGGCCAGTCATAAGTGAAGTCCCTCAGGGATCTGTCCTGGGACTGCTCCTTTTTGGAATTGACTTCTCTGAAGTCAAGGCCAATGTCTGTGGACTATGGCTGACTAAATTTGCAGATGATTGCAAATTAGGAGCATTCATAGAATCCTCCACTGATACAAATGTTATCCAGGAAGGGCTGACAAAGACAAATAACTGGTGTCAGAGCTAGGGACTAAAACTAAATGTCAATAAATGCATAACAGTATCCTTTGAGAAGTCATCCACCCCTGGTAACTATCATCTTGACAACAAACCCCTAAGAGTTGACCCAGTAGTCAGGGACTTGGGGACACACATAGACTGTAATCTAGACTTTGATCATCATGTGTCCACAGTAATGAGGAAATCATTCTATGTTGTGCAACTTATAAGCAAAGGTTTGGCATGTAGGTCCAAGAAAGTCATTGTTCTACTTTATTTGGCATTCATCAGACCTATCATTGAGTACAATGCCCCCTTTGGTGTATACCTAATCAGGCAAATCCAACAACTGGAACATCTACAGAGATTCCTCACTAAAAGAATACAAGGTGTAAATAACATGCCCTAGGCAGACCATCTCAAGGTCCTATCCCAGTATTCTATCTCCTAGAGGCTCTTGAGGGGAGATCTATGCCTGGCATGTAAGGCATTGTCAGACTCCACCCTGATGGACCTCTTGCACATCCACAAATCAAACAGCACCAGAATTACCCATTATAAAGACTTAAACCCTGCCTGTGATATAAATAGAACCTACTGGAGAGACAGGTATGTATCCCAGAGACTACCCCTTCTCTGGAACAGGATCCACATCCATGTGAAGCAGGGTTCCTCCCTAACCCAATTCAAGTATAACTTAGACAATTGGATGGGAAACAGGAAATGAATCCCTGGTTTGGCGCCTGTGTCTCTAATGGACACAGGCAACATGTAAATGTTTTATCTCCCAGGCCCCTGTTTGTAAATGTTTAATTTCCCAAACCCCTGCTTACATTTATCAAGGGTACCAGAAGTTGTCAGAGATTTGGGATACATGGCTAGGCTTAAAAAGGCTCTTGTGGTCATTAGCCTAGTAAACACCTATGAACCTAAAACAATTACTATTCAGCAATACATTTTAACATGAATAACTGCTTAAATGCAATATAAAAATATTTTTTCCACTTACCAACAAGGTCAACACTAAGCATCCTGCCATGCACAAAGAGATAATAGAGTAAGCTAGTGTGCCAAATATGGGAATCATGTACACTGCTAGAATTCTGGGCAGAGACGTTGGTGATGTACTCCTGTGCATCACACACTACCTGGCAATTGATGGAATGGTAGCCCTTCCTATACTAGTAATGTTCCACCTGTGAACCAGCAGAGGCCCTAATTGCAACATGGGTGCAATCTATCACACTGTATACTTCAGGGAAATGTGCCAGCCCATAAAAGGCATGCATAGTCCTGGCTTGTTCCTGACATGACACTGGGAAAGAGATTTACTGAATCACGTATGCCAAGAGTACATCCAGAAACTGCTGCAGTATCCTCAAGGCAGAAGCCTGTGAGATCCCCAATGTGCCCCAGTCTGTCTCTGGATGGTCTGCATAGCAAGTATAGTGAAGGCTACACAAACCTTTCTGTCCACAAGGATAGGAAGTCCACACATTCCTCCAATGGTCCTATAGGAGTCAGACATACCCACTAAGATACTTATAATATCCCTGTCTGCTCTAAACCTAACAAAGATTTCCTGATTATTATTATTATGAAGTTCTAATAAGTAATCCTTTGCTTATATTTTCACCTTCTTGGCCAGTGAGTGCCACTGGGCACAAGCAGTTTTGGCCCAGCCAAGAAAGCAACTCAGACCTAGAAACAGCAAATTTCATAGACAGTGACAGCATTTTTGCCAAGTGCAACTCTGACCAGCACTGGAAAATGTAAAATTTAACTATGAATCACAAATGGTGTAAAACATACTTCATTAGCATACAAAGATTTACATCACTGCTCATTTACATCTCGTTATTTGCACATTTGCAAAGCATATTCACTATTGGCATGCATTTGCATAAATGGCCTCTGTGAATCATAGCTCAGCTGTGCTCATCCATGAACATCACAGATAGCCTCACGGCATTTGTATAACTGACTATGAATACCAGACTATAAGTATTTTGTTTAGGATGATGTCTGCAGAAGATGGGATCTTCAGAACATGCTGTAACAAAGAGAAGACATCAGTTTACTTTGATCACTGAATAGCCTTCTAAAACGTGAATTTGGGTTAAAAGCCTGAGGTTCCCCTGACATTAGATAGCTTTTAAATATAGCTAGAGTGCAATTTTTACAGCTTTTAACAGTGATTACTAACAGTAAATGCATGGGCCAAGTGGGGCCTATTGAAGCATGAATTAAAGACACAAACAGATACCTTCATTTTATGAAGACCAATGATGTCATTACATTTTGTTTGTGGTTTCTAATTACTTGTGAATAAGGGCAAGTTGTCCTGTAGCCACGTCAAATCATAGGATATAACTCCTTAAATCTACATAAGTGAGGGGAATTACTGCCCTGGAAGGGGTATTATGTGCAGTAGAGCTTTGAGGGATGTAAGGCTACCTACACTCTATGGCAACTCTTGACAGAACATTTACATTTAGGCTATATTGTATAATAAAGTGAGGGGTCTCTGTGTTCCACATTGCAATGTTTACATACTTTTAAGAATGAAAATTTCATGGTGGATGTACACGCTTACTGCTGTTTAGTCCCATGGGGGGTAACTATATCTACATGAGGCAAAAGTAAATTAGCTGTATATGTGTATATATATATATATATATATATATATATATATATATATATATATATATATATGGCTCCCCAAATGTCAATATCACCGAAACAGATTCGGCCGGGCATACTTGTGCGAAAGTGCTTTTCACCAAAGAAGCACTTTCGCATAAGTATGCCTGTTGTGGAGATCGCACTACAGTGGGGACAAGAGAAAAATTCCCTTTTCCCCACTGTAGTGTGATCTCGGAGTGAGAATATTAAAGTAGGGGGGGGTGGGGGTGCAGGGGGGCTTGCCCCCAGCAAAAACGTAAATGTAATGTATTTTTTTTAACACACTTTAACAAAAGCGCTTTTTCGGTGAAAGCGCGGTGATTGTGGATTCGGACTATTGAACTTTTGTTCAATAGTCCTAGATCCATATATATATATATATATATATATATATATATATATATATATATATATCTCAATACATTGCTCACAAAAACACTGTGTTATGCAAATACTGAAATAAATAATGAGAAAATATATACTAAATTACAGTTAAGTATGACAAAGCACAGCATATCTTCTATAATTCTTTATTACAAACACTACTTTGACAAAACTTTCCTTGTTGACAGCAGTCCCCAAAAGAGCACACTACCCACAACACAGTCCACCAGTTCTAGTTTGTCCAAGTAACCTAGTATAAGACCAGAAACCTTACATTTGACTATGTTCATTCACTCCATAGCTACTTTCTTGCTGTCAGTAATTACCCCCCAAGTGATAACATTGCCCACAATAGTCCACAACTCTTCTGGCAGCAGCTTGTATCCTTTTTTGGGTCAACTGTATTTATAACCTCCTCTTCTACTGCGAGACTTGTCTCACCAGCTTTTCTTCTACTTTTTCTTCTGATGTATACAACAAAAAATGTTTCTTAGTTATAAGGTTTTAGGTTAGGCCTTAAGATAGTTTTTCTTCAAGATATATAGTTTGGTAGCCAGTGTGCATATCTATATATAGTATGGTTCAGCAGGATTGTTATTCTCACTGGGTTTTTTTTCATGATGTTGGATGGTCATGAGTTTAAAACATGTGACAAGGGCTGCCACAAAATTTCCCTTCAAGATCCTTATGCTTTGTGCACTTACTGTTTAGGCATTGTCCATCTCAACAGAGACTGTGATATCCACACATCCTTTGGTGCCAGGGTCCTTCAAACGTAAACGGAAAAGTTAATTGCCAGGGGTAACCTCCCTCCCAGATGGGGTCTTCCCTTCCTACTATGTTCATAGGTTCATAGGAGATTACCAGGCTAAGGGCTTAAGAGCTCTTACAAGCCTAGCCAATATAACCCGATTTTACCCAATATATCCCCTTGGGGCAAGAGGGTGGCATGGATTTATGCTTATGCCTTGAGTCTCTTAGAGATTACCTCTGTTCATAAGGGACATAGACATTACCCAGGTGTAAATTTGTGATTCACCATCCATTGATCCAAATTGCTTTTGAAGACAGCCACAGAAGGGCTCTACGTAATGTGAATAGGAAGCCTGTTCTTAAAAAAAGAGGAAATCTCTCAGACACATATCTGTCTCTACAGCACGTTTTGTTTGAGTCACTGGCTAAGTTTAGATCCTTAGATCAGGTGACCCTGCAGCTCCATTAAGCTGGATTTATGAGTGGCTTGTAGTTCAGGCATAAGTCATCTCTTAATAATCAGTAGGAGGCAAAGTAAAGGGATAGGTCTTTTAGTCTATCCTCATAGGACATGTTGTTTACACCCTGTATTTTTTTTTTTGTGAGGAACCTCTGCAGTCACTCCAGCTGCTGTAAGTAACTAGCCAAGTGCAAGCCAAATGGCCCAATGTACCTGATTGTTGGTCTAATGAGGGCTGTGTAAAGTGGGACTATAATTTCCTTGGACCTTTCCTTACAAACTGTGCCACATAGAAGGACTTCCTCACCACTGTGAATACATGACAGTCAAAGTTCAGGCTACTTTCCAACTGTGTACCAAGATTGCTCACCCCTTAGTCTACGTTTAGGGGTGTGCTATTGATGTCATTTGCAGGGGTATTTGACTTCCCAAAGGGCATGATAATACATTTTTCCCATTTAGTTTTAGGATATGGTTCTGGCAGCAATCATTTGTCTGATCATCTACCGTCACTTCTTCCCTGTCCATAAAACAGGATAAGTCTAAGACTAAAGATAAGAATAATGATTAGGAAAGATCAGAGAAAGATAAAGTAGATGGAGAGAAAGAAAGATCCAAGAAGAGGTTTCCTGATCCCTCTGATTTAGTTAGGCTGGACCCTAAGATACTAAGAAGGTCAGATCCATCAGACCTTAGGACCAGACCCTCCTGTCCTTGGCTCCATTTTTCTCCAGAGCTGATAAGCCCAAGACTGAACTCTCTCATCCTGTAAGTGAAGAGAATTTTGAGAACACCCTCAATGGCATCTTCAGTCTGGTCATCTAGAAGTCTCACTTAGCAAGATGTCGATAGAATGATGTGGAAGTTCTCAAGGATGCAAATCCAGCTTGGGGTTCTTTCAGTGCTGTCACCCTCAAATCCACCAAATACTGGTCCAACAACCCCTCCTCTTCTATATCCAGTACTGGTCCTGCCTTCAGATCTGGGTGTCATGGATCCAACCTCCTCAGGTGCACCTTTTCTGGAGCCAATTTGCTTGCTTCTTCAACTCTGACATTATCCTTTTCACTTTTGATTGCAAAGCATTTCATTTGAGAAGAGTCTCAGACCTGAAGCGTTGGTGCCAGGACTTGAGGGGGTGCAGATCAATTTCTAAGTCATCAGAGCTGGCTCTTCCTTTTGGAGCTTCAAACTTTGACAGCTCAGGTCTGAGGTCAGTCTCGCCACTGGGGACCATCAGAACTGAGGTGTTCCTTTCTACTTTAGGTAGGAAGAGATGTCTGCTTCATCATTTAAGGCCTTTTAAAGGGTTTAAGCTGTGCCAAGGGAAAAGGCGTTACCACTCAGCTCGGCTCCTACCCAACCTCAAGAGAATTTTACTTCTCCTTCATATTGTTTTATCTGACAAGGACAGTTGGCACCACAGGCTGCCAAAATAGCTCACTACATGAGTTCCTAGTCTTATCCCAAGCCCCTCAACCACCCATCAGCTCAGATTCACTGGAAACAAGATTTCCAAAGAGAACCACACAGACTCATCTCTGGAGTCATTCACAGAAGACACAGATTTGGATGAAGGAGAAGGAGCCCCCAGATCTCCCTCAAAAGATGCTATATATGGTGAAATCCTGGAACTGATGAAGCAATGGTGGGGATGATCCACAGATGCCCCTTCATCAGATGAGACCATTTTCTTAGAGGGCATCCCATTGATCCCCTAAGTGATCTTATGGCTTAGCAGGTGTGGAAGGATCCTGATGAGGTGGAACCAATACTGAAGAAACCAGATGGGATTTTGGCAGCACCCAAAGACAGGAAGCATTGGTGCAATGATCCACTAGTAGATGCCATGGTGGTAGCTGCAGCCACCAAGAAGGAACTATCAGAGGAAAGTTGCTCTGTACACCCCACTAACAGGGAGTCTTGGGTGTTGGACAGGTTCGGGAAAGTGACATGCACTTCAGTGACCTTCGCTACTGGACAGGTTTGAGAAAGCGACATACACTTCAGTGACCTTCACCTTTCGAGCACTGAACTACTTGGCTCTTATAACACCCATTTTCAGCGAGATTTGAAAAAGGAGATTTCCAAACCTCTCTTATGTAACCTGACTATGGATGTTCAGAAAACTGTGGCCTCCCAGCTTTCCACCTTGCAATACATATCGAATGTCACCATGTGACTGCATTCAAATACAGCTGATGGTATGGTAAGAGTAGTGGACACCCATATTACTGTGCACTGGCAAGCCTGGATGCATCTTTGTGACTCAATGGAAAACTTTAAGACATCCTTCATTAACGCCCCATTCGATGGAGTTGTACTTTTTGGATCAAAAGTAAAGGACACTCTAATCAGGAGGCAACAGGATGGTAAGATCCTCTCTGCAGTGAGAATTCACTTCTGCACCCCTTAAGGGACCTTCTCCAGGAACCAGAGAGGTGGCAAGAAAATGTGATTCCACAAATCACAAGGGTATTGCAAAGACACTCCTGGGAATGAACCTCCTTGTGGCAGAGGGGGAAGTAACTTCAATGGACATTGCCCAAGAGACAGAGTCAAACTGCAGAATTAAGGCTTTCATAGTCCATTAACCAAAAACCCTTACCAGCATCCCTAAGAGCTTGCCCAACTGCTGCGCTCTGGAGGCAGTCAGGAAGGTGCTTATTCATGCACCCACAAGCCTGGCAAGGCATAACAACAGAGTCCTGGGTGCTAAACATTATTTCCAGAGGTTTCTTAATTCCCTTTTCCTCTCACCCATTAAAAAAGAAGAAAATACCTGACATTACTCTTACAGGGAAATGGCAGCAGCAGAAATTTACAAGCTGCTCAAAAACAGAGATAGAGAAGTGTTCAATAAGGTTTCTCCTTTTCTAGCTGGGAGCCAATCATTTTCAGTTCACAGCACTGCCCTTTGGTCTCACTACAGCCTCCAGGGTGTTCACCAAAATAATTGCAGAGTATGGAGTTCATCTCCATCTGCAGAGGATCCAAAATTTCCCATACCTCAATAATCGGCTCCTTACTGCTTCCTCAAGGCATCTACTTTTACACCATCTGGACCTTCTGCTCCAGCTAATGCAAAACCTGGGAATCACAATAATCTTACCCTAGAGCCATATGGAATCTTCACAATGAATAGAACACATTGGATGCCACTGGGACTCAGTACTACAAATTCCCAAATTTCCCCAGTCCAGAGTTTTTTCCCTGTGGCTGGTAGTTATACAGGTTCTTCAAAATCCTTCACCTTCAGCAAGGCTAATTCTATATCTTTTAGGCCTAATGGCCTCCACAGTTTTACTAGCTCCCCCTAGCCAGGTTTCACATGAGGGTACTTCAATGGACTCTTTCCATACATTGGTCTCAGAACATTCATCCTTTGCATGCCAAAATTTACATCACTCAAATCTGCAGAGATCACTTCAGCTGGTGAATAACATCTCAGTCAGTGATGGAAGGTTGACCCTTCCACATGGATCCACCATCGGCTGTTGTAAGCATGGACACCTACTGTCTAGGGTGGGATAGGGAGCATTTTGAAGGGAGATTCATCCATGGTTCTTGGTCACATCTACAGGTCAACTTTCACATCAAACTCTTGGAGATGAGGGCAGTCCTCCTAGCATTGCAGGCTTTTCAGGACATCATCTCCAAGGCTGTGATTTCCTTACAGATGGACAATAATTTGGTAGTCCGGTACATCAACAAACAGGGAGGAACACATTTGCACCCCCTTTTTGGGAAGCTATGAGAGTATGGTAATGGGTGATATTTTTGCACCAATTTCTGGTAGCAATGCATGTCCCAGGGATGTCGGATGTGCTAGCAGACAGATTGAGCAGAACTATCTTAATGCCTCATGGGTGGTCTCTCAATTCAACAGTGACAACTTTGATTTTTCATCACTGGGGCCAACCTTTTTGCGACCTTTTACTTCACCCTGCTTCCTCCACAGGGACCGTCATGAAAAAACACCCCTGGGTCTCCTTTATGCATTTCCCTGTTGCCACTAGTGACTAAATTCATCCAGAATGCAAGAAAGCTACGAAGCCAGGGTGATCCTCATTGCTCCATTCTGGCTCCAACAAAGGTTCCCTTTCCTGTGGCCTCTTCTAGTACATCTCCCATGGAAGCTGGATGAGTATCAAGAATCTCTTGACTCACCCAACTGGACTGCCTCATCAGGACCAGAAATCCATCCTTCCTGCTTTTTTCTAGATTCTCCAACAAAAGTGAATACATTCTGTTGTAAATCACAAGGAAGCAAATAGGAAATCCAAAAAAAAAACTTCAGGTATGACAGGAACTCCAAGGCTAGTAAATAATATAGAAAAATTCCACTTTATTCACAAAAATGAAACAAGTTTTAGCGCTTTCAACTCTGACTGAGACTTCTTCAGAAACCGCTAAAACTTGTTTCATTTTTGTGAATACATTCTGTATTTGCTGTATTTTCATTGTCAACTGAGATTTTATCCACACGAAGAACAAATTCACAACTCTAAAGCACAAAAACGAATGTCTGGAAGCAACTCCACTCTGCAGTTAGTTGAGACAATAAATTTTAATACAGAGAAATTGCACTATCTGTAAGATTATACTCAACAATATATTAAGGTTGAATGTAACTTTGCTACAAATATGCAACATAAATAAGGATTAAGATAAAGCTTGCTTAAATGCAGAAACAGAGTTTAGTAATATGTGATTAGCATCCATACTAAATGATTGTGGCTTAAAAATAAGGAACTTGCTTATGAGTGTATTACACACACATCAAGAAAGCTGACCTCTTACAGACTTGGCAAGAATGTAAAAAAAAAAAACAGGATATATCAGAAAAACCTAATCTGCTTTCTTTAACAGGACATGTGTTTATCCACAAGGCATTTTCTTGAAAAATATGTTTTTCTAAGAAAGTTTATCCACAAGGCATTTCCTTAAAAATATGCTTTTCTCCACTTATCAGCATTTGCACAAGAACAGATGTGTCAGCATTTGCGTCATCAAGGCAGTATCTTTCCAAAACCAAGAGGGTGTGTATTTAACTAAAAAATATATATAAAGTCAGTATTAAATTCAGTTATGTTAGGGGTATTGGTAGGGACACATTTTGTCCTGAGGTAAATGTTATATCTCTCACATCATCTGCACTATATGAGAAGTAAAGTAGAACATTTTCTAAAGATGTAACAGAAGTATGTGTGGTTTATTATAAAAGTTATTGGTTACTGCTCTTAAAGACAGGTGCTGCAAAGTATATTATCTCATCAGTGTATATTCTGCAAGTTTCTGTATGCAACAGACTGTGAATGCAACTATAACAAGACTTTGATTTCAGCAGAATCCAGCCAGCAAGACTGAGTGTCTTAAGAAGACTTCAAATCCATCACAGTAAGCATCAGAGTAACAACACAGTGCTATTGGCACTTATAAAATTAATTTTTCACTATCCTCGTGCAACAAACAATTCAAAGTTCAAAATTCAAAGTTACAAGCAGTAAAATTAAGTACTTTTCATCTGGATATTATCCGGCTTACTTCAGATACCAACTCTAATTTAAAAACCTGTTTAAAAAGCCCTCATCAAATGATGAAATCATGTGGGTGTTACTAAATTCATTCATTTTTTTTTAAAAGATATATACATATTTCAAACTCATAATCTTTTTTCTATACATAAAAATATATACATAATTTCTATTCCTACCTATAAATAAATAAATAAATAAATAAGAAAACAGAGAAAAGCAAATCTGCGGGTCGACTCTAGTAGC
This sequence comes from Protopterus annectens, assembly GCF_019279795.1. Lineage (NCBI taxonomy): Eukaryota > Metazoa > Chordata > Ceratodontiformes > Protopteridae > Protopterus > Protopterus annectens. Next base: position 1,346,327,442 of record NC_056743.1, on the reverse strand, counting down.
TCGAAAAACTCATGTTACACATATTTCTACATTACTAACCACATTAATATCATAAACTCCATTATATTATCCAATATATTGAACTCATATATTACCTCAGACTATGGCATCACGATAAATAATAAACATTGCAGTACACATATACCTACTTTTACAACCTCAAAAATACATACATATAAGCAAGTGTGTTAAGCCTATATGTTGCTACCACCAGTAACATTAGAGAAGATAATGAGGCTAACAAAGATCCCATATATGCCCATGTCAACTAATTGTTTACATAAACAATGTATATGTCAAACAGAACAAAAGGAACCTAAAATATATGAGTAATTAAGTTCATACACCAATACTCAGTTAATTTATGGACCTTAGTCAGAAATAATTGATGATACATACATAAAATACACCTATTTAATTATTTAGTTTATAGGTTTAATCAAATAACCCAAAAAGGGCTAGATAGCTCTTAATTATTCTGTCTCTCTGCACCTACCTAAATTAATAGTTAAATAAATGTTGAGTTACAGAGACAGAGCTAAGGATATTATGCTTCCTAATTTACCTTAATAAACTTTTTTAGTTTCAATAAACATGCTATTGAGTAAGTTTCATTTAGACCTGGGTAGCTACAAGCATCAAGTTTAAGTTGGCAGCTCAACTCATTTTTTTCAAGCAGTAACTTGACCACATTTTCTTCAGATAACCTTTTAATATCCTGTAATACTATTTGGGTTATAACTTTAAATCTAAAATAATTATCCTGGTTTGTTTCACAATGTCTAGCTAAAGCATTATCCATTTTATGCTTCTGGATAGCATAAGTATGTTCATATACCCTTTCGCATAGTCTACGATCGGTTTTACCGACGTAGAAAGCTGGACACCCTTGGCAATGTGCCAAGTAAACTACTGATTTGGTATTGCAGTTAAACTTATCTTTAACATAATAAGTGTTGTTCCTAATCCAGAATCTATTACCCACATCAGTATATCTACAGTAGCGACATGCATCGCATCTATACATGCCTGCATTCGTCTTCATTGGTTTAGTTGGTAGTTCCAATAAGCTTTTCAAATTCAGACCCCTCCTATAGGTAATGTTAGGATGATCACCTATTTTGTTGTAAAGTTCCTTATCCATAGACATTAGGGGCCAGAATTTCCTAATTATTTTTTGAATTTCTTCCGCTACCGAACTAAATGTTATTATCAATGTAAGAGAGTAGGTGTTCATAGGACTGCTCACTAAATCGACGTCACATAATTCAATGACTTCTTGTTATTGTATAGTTGTTTCTTCCATTGTTGGCTCCCTTAAGAAATGTTAACTTAAAATAGGTTTATAAGTTCCCCTACTTCTTTTTAATTGAACTTCATTAATAACCCTGGACAAGAGACTATTAGGGTAACCTCTGTACAAAAACGTATCTCTTAACTTTTCGCACTCTTTCCTGAAGTCATCTTCAAGGGTAATCATCCTTGCAGCTCGTACTAGCTGTCCCTTCACCACAGATTTTTTTTCTGGTGAAGGGGGTGGGAGCTAGTATACTGCAAAAATGAATTTGAATAAGTGGTTTTCCTATAGATCCTAGCTATATATCTTTGTTCCGGGGTATTCTTCTCAAGTTCGACATCTAAGTAGTGGATTTTTGTTCCTGAAATTCCAAAGTGAATTTCAAAAAAGTAACTGTACTATTAAAAAAAACACCATATTTTTAACTATATGAATGTCACCATCCACTATTAGAAATATGTTGTCCAAAAATCTTGTGTAGAAAACTATTCTTTCCATCCACATACTGTTAAAAATAAATTTTTTTCCCAGTATGCCATCACCAAGTTAGAGAAACTAGCTCCACAGGGGGAACCCATAGCGACTCCAATTTTTTGGAGATAGAACTTATTATCAAAGGAAATAAAGTTGTTTTTTAGGATAATACCCAAAAGTTCCTCCACTATTCTTAAGTCATTTTCAGTTGCACCTTTTGATCTAATAAAATCCAGGACCCATTCAATACCCATATCTTGTGGAATGGATGAATCAAGGTTGCAAACATCCACTGTAAGGAAATTCAGCTCTTCCTTGAACTCTAAGGTGTCAGTTTTTTCAAGGAAGGACCATGAGTCCTTACAAATTTGTTTTTTCTTTATTCACAGATTTTTTTTTAAGTATAGAGTCTACGACCTTTGCACAAGGGTATGTAATAGATTGCCTTGCATCCACCAATGCTCTCATTGGTGGATTTTGGGTCCCCTTATGGATTTTAGATGTTCCAAATACATGGGACAATCTAGGTGATAGAATTGTAAGGTAGTGACTAAGATGGACATTAATTATCCCATCTATAAACAAATTGTTAATAAACATTCTTATTCTATTATAAGCAATATTAAGTTAATTCAAACTTACTACCTCATATGTTTCTTTTTCAAAATGTTCTGTCATTTTCTTTACATAGTGTTCACAATTCATCACTACTAGGCCACCCCCTTTGTCTAGTTTCATAAACCAAATAGGAAGGCTCCGAAAAGGTGATAATAAAAACCTTCCCTCAACAGACATATTTTGTTCATTGCAATTTCTTTTTTTGTTGT